>NW_021144797.1:2451510-2527475 GCF_900634625.1 Parambassis ranga | reverse complement strand
CTGTCCGATCTGTACGAAATGTCACATGTATGATCACAGTCTGACCCTAAACACATCTATACAACAATATTGAGGCTTTGACAGAGCGCCACCTACTGGCTACACAAAATGTTGTGTTTTCACAGGTTTTCTGCATGCCCCTGTGGCCTGTTTTTTGGGAGGCTCATGAAAATTGGCACACATGTGTATCACCCCAAGACGCACAAAAAAGTCTCTTGGACCCCCCCTCCAAACCCAACAGGAAGTTCACGATTTTGAAATTTCTGTTAATTTTTGGCGATTTGTGAACCTGCTGCAAAACTTTTCATGCCTCGCATACTTCATCCAATTGAGCTAAAACTCACTGTGTCAACTCAGGACACCATAGGGAATAGACGCATTCCAAAACTCTTACAAAAGTCTGACGGTGCGGCGGGGGCGTGGCCTCAAAGTTGACCATTTGCCATTACAAAGGAACTCACTGTATTTATTGCCCTAATGTCTAGCCCCGCTGGCCAGTTTGACACAGGATCATGAGAATTAGCACACATGTGTATCACCCCAAGACGCACAAAAAAGTCTCTTGGACCCCCCCTCCAAACCCAACAGGAAGTCCGCCATTTTGACTTTTGTGGCCATTTTTTGCCTATTTGTGACCCTGCTTCAAAACTTTTCATGCCTCACATACTTCATTCAATTGAGCTGAAATTCACTGTGTCCACTCAGGACACCATAGGGAATAGACACATTCCAAAACTCTTTCAAAAGTATTACCGTGTGGCGGGGGAGTGGCCTCAAAGTTGACCATTCGCCATTACAAAGGAACTCGCTGTGTTTTATGCAGTACTACCCATATACTTTATGCAATGTGCACAAAATCTTACACGACTGCTATGGACCCGAGTCTGAACAGATATATATATGCTAATAGGATGATACGGTCATAGCGCCACCTACTGGTAGCAGGAAAGTTTGGTTGTAAACATGTGTTTGTTGTATATCTGTGGAAATGAGAGGAGGAGAGCATAGGACAGGAGAGTATAGGAGACGAGAGCATAGGAGAGAAGACAGTGATAGCGCCGCGGATCGCAAGGTGCGCGAGGGCCCGCAATGCTGCTTGCAGCTTTAATTTTTAGGGCCCGAGCACCGAATGGTGCAAGAGCCCTATTGAAACCCTTAGGATTATTATTTTCATTTTTTTTTCTTCCTTCCCCCCCTTAGATCGCATTTTTGGGGGCCTTAACATGCCCAAAAACTCACCAAACTTGGTAGAAAATTCATTCGCCCGAAAAATTTTGAAATTTGCTGACGTTTGAAACGCACATAGGAAAATGACTCTATAGCGCCCCCAACGCGTAGCCCCTCTGGCCAGTTTGACACAGGATTATGAAAATTAGCACACATATGTATCACCTCAAGACGCACAAAAAAGTCTCTTGGACCCCCCCCTCCAAACCCAACAGGAAGTCCGCCATTTTACCTTTTGTGGCCATTTTTGGCGATGTGTGACCCTGCTGCCAAACTTTTCACGCCTCGCATACGTCATCGGATTGAGCTGAAATTCGCCGTGTCCACTCAGGACACCATAGGGAATAGACGCATTCCAAAACTCTTACAAAAGTCTGACGGTGTGGCCGGGGCGTGGCCTCAAAGTTTGACCATTTCTGAGGACACAGAAAGTCTCTATAACTTTCTTCGTTTTCTGTCCGATCTGTACGAAATGTCACATGTATGATCAGAGTCTGACCCTAAACACATCTATACAACAATATTGAGGCTTTGACAGAGCGCCACCTACTGGCTACACAAAATGTTGTGTTTTCATAGGTTTTTCTGCCTGCCCCCCTGGCCTGTTTTGAGTAGGGTCATGAAAATTGGTACACATGTGTATCACCCCAAGATGCACAAAAAAGTCTCTTGGACCCCCCCTCCAAACCCAACAGGAAGTCCGCAATTTTGAAATTTCTGTTAATTTTTGGCGATTTGTGACCCTCCTACAAAACTTTTCACGCCTCGCATACTTCATCCAAATGACCTAAAACTCACTGTGTCCACTCAGGACACCATAGGGAATAGACGCATTCCAAAACTCTTACAAAAGTCTGACGGTGTGGCGGGGGCGTGGCCTCAAAGTTGACCATTCGCCATTACAAAGGAACTCACTGTATTTATTGCCCTAACGCGTAGCCCCGCTGGCCAGTTTGACACAGGATCATGAGAATTAGCACACATGTGTATCACTCCAAGACGCACAAAAAAGTCTCTTGGACCCCCCCTCCAAACCCAACAGGAAGTCCACCATTTTGATTTTTTTTTGTAATTTTTACCGTTTTCTGACCCTGCTATAAAACTTTTCATGCCTCGCATACTTCATGCAATTGAGCTGAAATTCACTGTGTCCACTCGGGACACCATAGGGAATAGATGCATTCCAAAACTCTTTCAAAACTATTACCGTGTGGCGGGGGAGTGGCCTCAAAGTTGACCGTTCGCCATTACAAAGGAACTTGCTCTATTCTATGTAGTACTACCCATATACTTCATGCAATGTGGACAAAATCTTACACTACTGCTATGGACCCGAGTCTGAACAGATATATATGCTAATAGGATGATACGGTCATAGCGCCACCTACTGGTAGCAGGAAAGTTTGGTTGTAAACATGTGTTTGTTGTACATCTCTGCAAATGGGAGGAAAACAGAGCATAGGACAGGAGAGTATAGGAGACAAGAGCATAGGAGAGAAGACAGCAATAGCCCCGTGGATCGCAAGGTCTGCGAGGGCCCGCAATGCTGCTTGCAGCTTTAATTTTTTTTTTCTTTCCCCCCCTTAGATCGCATTTTTGGGGGCCTTAACATGCCCAAAAACTCACCAAACTTGGTAGAAAAATTCATTCGCCCAAAAAATGTTGAAATTTGCTGACATTTGAAACGCACATAGGAAAATGACTCTATAGCGCCCCCAACGCGTAGCCCCTCTGGCCAGTTTGACACAGGATTATGAAAATTGGCACACATATGTATCACCTCAAGACGCACAAAAAAGTCTCTTGGACCCCCCCTCCAAACCCAACAGGAAGTCCGCCATTTGAAGGTTTGTGGCCATTTTTGGCGATGTGTGACCCTGCTGCCAAACTTTTCACACCTCGCATACTTCATCGGATTGAGCTGAAAGTCACCGTGTCCACTCAGGACACCATAGGGAATAGACGCATTCCAAAACTCTTACAAAAGTCTGACGGTGTGGCCGGGGCGTGGCCTCAAAGTTTGACCATTTCAGAGGAAACAGGAAGTCGCTATAACTTCTTCGTTTTCTGTCCGATCTGTACCAAATGTCACGTGTATGATCAGAGTCTGACCCTAAACACATCTATACAACAATATTGAGGCTTTGACCGAGCGCCACCTACTGGCTACACAAAATGTTGTGTTTTCATAGGTTTTTCTGCCTGCTCCCCTGGCCTGTTTTGAGTAGGGTCATGAAAATTGGCACACATGTGTATCCCCTCAAGACGCACAAAAAAGTCTCTTGGACCCCCCCTCCAAACCCAACAGGAAGTCCGCCATTTTGAAATTTCTGTTAATTTTTGGTGATTTGTGACCCTGCTACAAAACTTTTCATGCCTCGCATACTTCATCCAATTGAGCTAAAACTCACTGTGTCAACTCAGGACACCATAGGGAATAGACGCATTCAAAAACTCTTACAAAAGTCTGACGGTGGGGTGGGGGCGTGGCCTCAAAGTTGACCATTCGCCATTACAAAGGAGCTCACTGTATTTATTGCCCTAATGCGTAGCCCCGCTGGCCAGTTTGACACAGGATCATGAGAATTAGCACACATGTGTATCACCCCAAGATGCACAAAAAAGTCTCTTGGACCCCCCCTCCAAACCCAACAGGAAGTCCGCCATTTTGACTTTTGTGGCCATTTTTTGCCTATTTGTGACCCTGCTTCAAAACTTTTCACGGCTCACATACTTCTTGCAATTGAGCTGAAATTCACTGTGTCCACTCAGGACACCATAGGGAATAGACGCATTCCAAAACTCTTTCAAAAGTATTACCGTGTGGCGGGGGAGCGGCCTCAAAGTTGACCATTCGCCATTACAAAGGAACTCGCTGTGTTTTATGCAGTACTACCCATATACTTTATGCAATGTGGACAAAATCTTACAGTACTGCTATAGCCCCGAGTCTGAACAGATATATATGCTAATAGGATGATACGGTCATAGCGCCACCTACTGGTAGCAGGAAAGTTTGGTTGTAAACATGTGTTTGTTGTATATCTGTGGAAATGAGAGGAGGAGAGCATAGCACAGGAGAGTATAGGAGACGAGAGCATAGGAGAGAAGACTGCGATGACCCCGCGGATCGCAAGGTGCGCAAGGGCCCGCAATGCTGCTTGCAGCTTTAATTTTACCTGTTTATGGTTTAATAATATGAACAATGAGCATTCAAACGTGTTTCTGTGTGGGAGCTTCTTTGATGAAGATCAGAGTGAGTCTTAAATGTTCATATGATTTATCAGATTTGTCAGAACAAATATAAAACAAATACAAGTGAATATACACACACACACTGCATACAAGACTATAACATACTATTCAGCCCATTCACCCATGTGAAAATATATACAACATATACAGGTCAAATATTATACAATAAAATTAAACGGCACTGCATAAAGACAGCCTTATCTAGACATGGAGGACAGTGTCAGTCAGTGTTGATCCTAACTGGACAGGCTGATTTCACACAAGTGTGACTGACTTGGAGTTACATTGTTAAAAAGATTTCTTCTCTTCATTGTTCTCCTCTTTTTTTCATTCATTAGAGTGCTAACCATTACACCATGGAACCTCCTCTTTACGCAAACCTGCCTGGAAGAGAACCAGAGACATGTCTTGTCCAGATGGTCTGTCTTTCCAGAGTCTGTCAGTGGTTAAAATGAGTGAGCTGATGTCCAGGTGTAGAACAAAGGAGCTCCTGCTAGCAGTGGTACAGTTTGTACCTACCAGCTTCAAATGAGACAGAAGTGTCCTCTGAGGACTCACACAGCACTACAGTAGATCCTTATTATAGTCATCCATCTTGTCACATGACCTCACAACACACTGAACTGTTAGTGGGATTTGAACCCACACTATCAACAACAAATTTGGAACACCTTTTCCCCTCTCATTGATCCTGACCAATTATTAACTTCTTACTGATTCTTGTTGTCCATTGATTCATTGATCAATCAGTGACATCATCAATGCAGCAAAGCTGAACTTCATGTGGTTCATTAATGCCAGCCTCTTATTGGTTGTTGCTGGTCATTAGATAAAGAATGACAGACCTATAAAAGGCTGAACTTTTCTTGCTGAACCTTCTCTTCCCTCCAGCCAACCCTACATTCAGGTACTTTTACTGCCATAAGCTGTTGGCAAAGATAGGACCACTGTCCTCTATGGACTAGACTGATACCATCAAGGCCACAGCAACAGTAACTGTAATGTGAGGAACTGGGCCTGCTCATCTGACAAAGATTGCTGAAGGTAAACCTGTTTTATATTTGGAACGATCTTTATATGTCTTTAATGTAGTGCTGACTCTGCGGATGAAGGCCCCAGTCGAGCTGCCTACGGCTCCAACACAAAGATGTGCAGGCAGCGTTGGTGAGGTGGTCACCGCTGCAGAGGACCAGCAGATACATGAGACTGCAAGCAGGTAGGAGACCGGCTACATGTTCTTTTACATGAAAGAGTGGACTGCTGATCGACACACACTTGGCCCACTGTGAGTGCCACCACGACAAAGATATATTTGGCTGTCTGAAGCCACTCATCCAAGTGCTGCAACCTGAAGCTGAGGCTGGACACCAGTGGCTGCTTGGGCGAGGAACAGGATGTCAGCCAGCTGGAAAAACAAGCACTGGCTGAAGGACTAAACTTTGCCAAATTGCCGGAGCAGATTCCATTGGTGGAACTTATCATGAGGTGGAGTCCTCAACACACAGTAGAAGAGAGATCCCACTAGCAACTACAAGAAACAGATAGTCAGCTACCTACAGACACTGGAGAGGGATCAAATAATCAGCTGCAAGCTCTACTTCCAGCTTTATCCAGGCCTGTATGGACTCCAAGATACACAAAGAAGGAGTCTCCACAGAGCCATCATCAGCAGTACAAACTCAGTCACACAGAATGCGGTTAAGCACTTAGCTGAACTCCTGACACCACACTGCTTGTTCTGTGCAAAAAAGGACAAAGAGTTATTTACTCACTTGCTAATATGTGAAGAGACCTGAGGTTACAAAAGCAGGATATGGTTAAGAATTAAAAGTTAACGCCACTGGAATTTCCAGTTAATACTTGATCACTGTAAAGCCCTCTGGTAGGCTGTGGCCTTAATCTGCTATATAAATAAACGTGACATCAACATGGTGTGAGTGCAGGCTCGAAGACGCTCTTTGGCAACCTTAGGTGTTGTTCATGTACACAAACTGGTACTGAATATAGGCGACTGCAGCTCTAAGGAATACCATAACCCCATGTTAGCAGCATGTGTGTAGGTTAGTAATTCACAGCATGAAGATTTGATCCTTTAAGAGCTCCTTGAACGTCCTGCTGCTGTGTCTCCTCTGGAGTCTGCTGTTGGTAAGTTTGATCAGATGGTGTCTACCCTCTGCTGGAATGAAACAGCTCAGTGCATGTGTCACAAAGAAGTTCAAGCATTTCTTAAGGAGGGCTGTTAGGGTGTGTATATATGTGCTAATGTTGGTACCTGATTTGTTCACGGGGGATGGGCTGTAGCTCAGCTGAACTAAGGATTTGGACCATGAGTGAGACACAACAATATGTAAACGTAATTACATGATCCAACAACTCACCAAGTTCACTTTTTGGAGTGTCATCAAAGGAGAACTGTGCATGTCACACAGTCAAGTGCTACCACCAAGTGCTGCCACCTGTCAGGTATAGGTATCAAGCATGTATCCAGGGTCAGTTCTGCAGGCTTGTTATACTGGCCCTTACACGGTCCTAGAAAAAGTAAATGACTGTGATTACATACATTTTTATCTGCCATGGCATTCACTACCTCAGATTGGTCAACACTCACAACATCTACATGAGCATCAGTGTGACTTGGCTGCTGAGCGGGACCATGAGCGCTTATGCCGGGTTGGTGCTCAGCCAGATGAAGTTTGACTCCCAGCAGCCAACCAGTGGTCTCGTGTGTGAGGCCGTCTCCCTTAAAGAGCGCCTCCCACTCACCACAAAGGAGGACCTGCTGCTGTTTGGACCCCTGTCTGTAATAATGTGTCTTTGCATGCTGGCCATCTGCTACTGCTATGTGTGTGTGTATCGGGCTGCACTCGGCGTGAACACAATGTTGAAGTCCAGCAACCACCGAGCCAGATGCACCATAGGACTCTACCTCTCACTGTTGTTGCTCCAGCTGTCATCAATCATATTTCATATCATCTTTACCAGGACGCTGAAGAGAGAAGCCCTCTGCAGCGTGACCACCTCCATGGTGGTGCCTCTGATAATCATAATTCCCTCGTGTATCAATCCTTTCTTCAACGCCAGGAATCCACAAATCAGTTATCTCCTCTTTTCTGCATCCAGTCAGAGGAGACAGGCTGAAGAAGTGGTAGAGATGGAGGTAATTAGGGCCCGAGCACCGAATGGTGCAAGAGCCCTATTGAAACCCTTAGGATTATTATTTTTTTTTTTTTTTTTCTTTCCCCCCCTTAGATCGCATTTTTGGGGGCCTTAACATGCCCAAAAACTCACCAAACTTGGTAGAAAAATTCACTCGCCCGAAAAATTTTGAAATTTGCTGACTTTTGAAATGCACATATAAAAATGGCTCTATAGCGCCCCCAACGCGTAGCCCCTCTGGCCGGTTTGACACAGGATTATGAAAATTGGCACACATATGTATCACCTCAAGACGCACAAAAAAGTCTCTTGGACCCCCCCTCCAAACCCAACAGGAAGTCCGCCATTTGAAGGTTTGTGGCCATTTTTGGCGATGTGTGACCCTGCTGCCAAACTTTTCACGCCTCGCATACTTCATCGGATTGAGCTGAAATTCGCCGTGTCCACTCAGGACACCATAGGGAATAGACGCATTCCAAAACTCTTACAAAAGTCTGACGGTGTGGCCGGGGCGTGGCCTCAAAGTTTGACCATTTCTGAGGACACAGAAAGTCTCTATAACTTCTTCGTTTTCTGTCCGATCTGTACGAAATGTCACATGTATGATCAGAGTCTGACCCTAAACACATCTATACAACAATATTGAGGCTTTGACAGAGCGCCACCTACTGGCTACACAAAATGTTGTGTTTTCATAGGTTTTTCTGCCTGCCCCTGTGGCCTGTTTTGAGTAGGGTCACGAAAATTGGCACACATGTTTATCACCCCAAGATGCACAAAAAAGTCTCTTGAAACCCCCCTCCAAACCCAACAGGAAGTCCGCCATTTTGAAATTTCTGTTAATTTTTGGCGATTTGTGACCCTGCTACAAAAGTTTTCACGCCTCGCATACTTCATCCAATCAAGCTGAAAATCACTGTGTCCACTCAGGACACGATACAGAATAGACGCATTCCAAAACTCTTACAAAAGTATTACGGTGTGGTGGGGGCGTGGACTCAAAGTTGACCATTCGCCATTACAAAGGAACTCCCTGTATTTTTTGCCCTAACGCGTAGCCCCGCTGGCCAGTTTGACACAGGATCATGAAAATTAGCACACATGTGTATCACCCCAAGACGCACAAAAAAGTCTCTTGGACCCCCCCTCCAAACCCAACAGGAAGTCCGCTATTTTGACTTTTGTGGCCATTTTTTGCCTATTTTTGACCCTGCTTCAAAACTTTTCACGCCTCACATACTTCATGCAATTGAGCTGAAATTCACTGTGTCCACTCAGGACACCACAGGGAATAGACGCATTCCAAAACTCTTACAAAAGTCTTACGGTGTGGTGGGGGCGTGGCCTCAAAGTTGACCATTCGCCATTACAAAGGAACTCCCTGTATTTTTTGCCCTAATGTGTAGCCCCGCTGGCCAGTTTGACACAGGTTCATGAAAATTAGAACACATGTGTATCACCCCAAGACGCACCAAAAAGTCTCTTGGACCCCGCCTCCAAACCCAACAGGAAGTCCGCCATTTTGACTTTTGTGGCAATTTTTTGCCTATTTTTGACCCTGCTTCAAAACTTTTCACGCCTCACATACTTCATGCAATTGAGCTGAAATTCACTGTGTCTACTCAGGACACCATAGGGAATAGATGTATTCCAAAACTCTTTCAAAAGTATTACCGTGTGGCGGGGGAGTGGCCTCAAAGTTGACCGTTCGCCATTACAAAGGAACTCGCTGTGTTTTATGCAGTACTACCCATATACTTTATGCAATGTGGACAAAATCTTACAGTACTGCTATGGACCCGAGTCTGAACAGATATATATGCTAATAGGATGATACGGTCATAGCGCTACCTACTGGTAGCAGGAAAGTTTGGTTGTAAACGTGTTTGTTGTATATCTGTGGAAATGAGAGGAGGAGAGCACAGGACAGGAGAGCATAGGAGACGAGAGCATAGGAGAGAAGACTGCGCTGACCCCGCGGATCGCAAGGTGCGCGAGGGCCTGCAATGCTGCTTGCAGCTTTAATTTTTTTTTTCTTTCCCCCCCTTAGATCGCATTTTTGGGGGCCTTAACATGCCCAAAAACTCACCAAACTTGGTAGAAAAATTCATTCGCCCAAAAAATGTTGAAATTTGCTGACATTTGAAACGCACATAGGAAAATGACTCTATAGCGCCCCCAACGCGTAGCCCCTCTGGCCAGTTTGACACAGGATTATGAAAATTGGCACACATATGTATCACCTCAAGACGCACAAAAAAGTCTCTTGGACCCCCCCTCCAAACCCAACAGGAAGTCCGCCATTTGAAGGTTTGTGGCCATTTTTGGCGATGTGTGACCCTGCTGCCAAACTTTTCACACCTCGCATACTTCATCGGATTGAGCTGAAAGTCACCGTGTCCACTCAGGACACCATAGGGAATAGACGCATTCCAAAACTCTTACAAAAGTCTGACGGTGTGGCCGGGGCGTGGCCTCAAAGTTTGACCATTTCAGAGGAAACAGGAAGTCGCTATAACTTCTTCGTTTTCTGTCCGATCTGTACCAAATGTCACGTGTATGATCAGAGTCTGACCCTAAACACATCTATACAACAATATTGAGGCTTTGACCGAGCGCCACCTACTGGCTACACAAAATGTTGTGTTTTCATAGGTTTTTCTGCCTGCTCCCCTGGCCTGTTTTGAGTAGGGTCATGAAAATTGGCACACATGTGTATCCCCTCAAGACGCACAAAAAAGTCTCTTGGACCCCCCCTCCAAACCCAACAGGAAGTCCGCCATTTTGAAATTTCTGTTAATTTTTGGTGATTTGTGACCCTGCTACAAAACTTTTCATGCCTCGCATACTTCATCCAATTGAGCTAAAACTCACTGTGTCAACTCAGGACACCATAGGGAATAGACGCATTCAAAAACTCTTACAAAAGTCTGACGGTGGGGTGGGGGCGTGGCCTCAAAGTTGACCATTCGCCATTACAAAGGAGCTCACTGTATTTATTGCCCTAATGCATAGCCCCGCTGGCCAGTTTGACACAGGATCATGAGAATTAGCACACATGTGTATCACCCCAAGATGCACAAAAAAGTCTCTTGGACCCCCCCTCCAAACCCAACAGGAAGTCCGCCATTTTGACTTTTGTGGCCATTTTTTGCCTATTTGTGACCCTGCTTCAAAACTTTTCACGGCTCACATACTTCTTGCAATTGAGCTGAAATTCACTGTGTCCACTCAGGACACCATAGGGAATAGACGCATTCCAAAACTCTTTCAAAAGTATTACCGTGTGGCGGGGGAGCGGCCTCAACCCTAACCCAATGCTGCTTGCAGCTTTAATTTTACCTGTTTATGGTTTAATAATATGAACAATGAGCATTCAAACGTGTTTCTGTGTGGGAGCTTCTTTGATGAAGATCAGAGTGAGTCTTAAATGTTCATATGATTTATCAGATTTGTCAGAACAAATATAAAACAAATACAAGTGAATATACACACACACACTGCATACAAGACTATAACATACTATTCAGCCCATTCACCCATGTGAAAATATATACAACATATACAGGTCAAATATTATACAATAAAATTAAACGGCACTGCATAAAGACAGCCTTATCTAGACATGGAGGACAGTGTCAGTCAGTGTTGATCCTAACTGGACAGGCTGATTTCACACAAGTGTGACTGACTTGGAGTTACATTGTTAAAAAGATTTCTTCTCTTCATTGTTCTCCTCTTTTTTTCATTCATTAGAGTGCTAACCATTACACCATGGAACCTCCTCTTTACGCAAACCTGCCTGGAAGAGAACCAGAGACATGTCTTGTCCAGATGGTCTGTCTTTCCAGAGTCTGTCAGTGGTTAAAATGAGTGAGCTGATGTCCAGGTGTAGAACAAAGGAGCTCCTGCTAGCAGTGGTACAGTTTGTACCTACCAGCTTCAAATGAGACAGAAGTGTCCTCTGAGGACTCACACAGCACTACAGTAGATCCTTATTATAGTCATCCATCTTGTCACATGACCTCACAACACACTGAACTGTTAGTGGGATTTGAACCCACACTATCAACAACAAATTTGGAACACCTTTTCCCCTCTCATTGATCCTGACCAATTATTAACTTCTTACTGATTCTTGTTGTCCATTGATTCATTGATCAATCAGTGACATCATCAATGCAGCAAAGCTGAACTTCATGTGGTTCATTAATGCCAGCCTCTTATTGGTTGTTGCTGGTCATTAGATAAAGAATGACAGACCTATAAAAGGCTGAACTTTTCTTGCTGAACCTTCTCTTCCCTCCAGCCAACCCTTCATTCAGGTACTTTTACTGCCATAAGCTGTTGGCAAAGATAGGACCACTGTCCTCTATGGACTAGACTGATACCATCAAGGCCACAGCAACAGTAACTGTAATGTGAGGAACTGGGCCTGCTCATCTGACAAAGATTGCTGAAGGTAAACCTGTTTATGCTATGTTAATGCTTCCGGCGCGGCCTCGCGGTAGCAGCCAGCCAGAGAAGCTCCGCACACCGCGGGTGTATTAAGTTGTTTTTCGTAATTTATTCCTACTCTACACACTCTACTTCGTACTAAACCGAAGTATAAGCGGTCAGGCACTGCAATAATGCGTCTTTTTCGGACTTTCTTCGTGGTCTTCATCGCTTTTGGAGCACTTTTATCATGCCGCGTCTCGGCCGTGACGGAAACACGCCAGGGCTCCATTGTTTACACCAGGGATCAGCTGATGAGTCTCCAGCACAGCGGGATGTATGGCCAGCGACACGAAATCCCCAAAGAACTAAGAAGGAAACAACGTGGAAGCAGAGGGGGCAAAAGAAGACAGCTGAGGAAAAGAAGATACAAGCCGTATCTTCCTTCTATCGTCATGGGTAATGTTAGATCACTGGGTAATAAGATGGAAGAGTTAACATCTCTCACAAAGAGCGAGTGTGTGTTTCGTGAGGCGTCTGTAATGTGCTTTACAGAGACGTGGCTGCACGCAAACATACCGGACTCTACCGTGAGTTTAGCCGGCTTTCAGTTGGTACGGGCGGACAGGAACTGCACCGAGAGCGGCAGGAAGAAAGGAGGGGGACTGGCGCTCTACGTGAACAACCGGTGGTGCAGCCCTGGACACGTTACGGTAAAGGAGCGTGTGTGCAGCCCGGACATTGAACTGCTAGCGGTGAGTCTACGTCCGTATTATTTGCCCAGAGAGTTCTCTCACGCCATTGTACTCGTTGTATACATTGCTCCCTCGGCTGAGGCGTCGCGGGCTACTGACGTCATCAGCTCTGTGACCGCGAGGCTTCAGACCCAGCACCCTAATGCCTTCATAGCGATTTCTGGCGATTTTAACCATGTTAATCTGAAATCAACTCTGCCCACTTTCAAGCAGTTTGTGGACTGTAAAACAAGAGAAAATAAAACTCTAGATTTACTGTATGCTAATGTTAAAGAGGCATACAGCTCCATAGCTCTCCCTCCCTTGGGCAGATCAGACCATAGCCTAGTCCACCTCAAACCCCAGTATATACCAGCAGTACAGCGGCAGCCGGTGACCACCAAAACTGTACGGAGGTGGACACCGGAAGCCCTGGAGACCCTGCAGGGATGTTTTGAGGTGACTGACTGGGATGTGTTCTGTGACACCCACGGTGAGGATGTAGACACACTCACAGACTGTATCACAGAATATGTTAATTTTTGCACAGATTCTCTAATCCCCACCAGGTCAATACGCTGCTTTCCAAACAATAAACCATGGGTGACAAAGGACATCAAGGCATCACTCAACAGAAAGAAGACAGCCTTCTTGAGTGGAGACAGAGAGGAGATGAGGAGGGCCCAGGCAGAGGTGAGGGAGAAGATTGGAGAGGGCAAGGAGAGCTACAGGAGGAAGCTGGAGAGCCAACTTGCCCGGAACAACTTGAGGGAGGTATGGAGTGGTATGCGAACCATCACCGGCCACAATAGGATCTCCGACCAGCTGATGGATGGAGATCTGCAGGAGGCCAACCAGCTGAACCTGTTTTTCAACAGGTTTGATAGTCCACTCCCTGACCACCCTCCCCCTCCCTGTGATGCACCATTAACACCTGTCGATAACAACAATGTACCTCCTCCTCCTCCCCCTCCCCCTAACCACACTAACCAGTTTCACCTCCCCATCAATAACATCACCCTGCCCCCCTTACCCCACCTCCCATTAACAACCCCCCACCCTCCCCCTTCAGATCTCTCTCTCTGCTCTTCTGTGTCCACAGTTACCATCACCACAGAAGATGTGAGGAGGGAGTTCAGTCGCCTACGACCGGGAAAAGCTGCAGGACCGGACGGACTCAGCCCCAGAGTACTCAGGGACTGCGCCACACAGCTGTGTGGGGTCTTCCAGCACATCTTCTCCCTGAGTCTGAGCCTGATGACTGTCCCTGCCCTGTGGAAGACAACATGCCTTGTTCCTGTGCCCAAGACCAAACATCCAAGCACACACAGCGACTACAGACCAGTTGCTCTGACTTCACATGTGATGAAGTCTCTGGAGAGGCTGGTCCTGAAACACCTGCGTGCTGTTGTGGAACCATCGCTGGACCCCCTGCAGTTTGCTTACCAGCCCCGTATTGGAGTGGAGGACGCCATCATCTACCTGCTGCACAGAGCACACACCTACTTGGAGGAGGCAGGTAACACTGTTAGAATCATGTTCTTTGATTTTTCCAGTGCGTTTAACACCGTGCAGCCTGCCCTTTTGAATAGGAAGCTCCTGGACATGCAGGTAGAGACCCCACTGGTCACCTGGATCACTAACTATCTTACAGGTCGACCACAATTTGTGAGGCTGAGGAACACCGTCTCGGACACGATAGTGAGCAGCACGGGGGCACCCCAGGGCACGGTACTGTCTCCATTCCTGTTCACACTCTATACATCGGACTTCAGACACTGCTCACAGTCCTGCCACCTGCAGAAGTTCTCGGATGACTCTGCCATTGTGGGCTGTACCAGCAGAGGTCGGGAGGCGGAGTATATGAGTGTGGTGGACAGCTTTGTGGAGTGGTGCGGACAGAACCACCTGCAGCTGAATGTCACAAAGACAAGAGAGCTGGTGGTGGACTTCAGGAAGCACCAGACACTCCCTAACCCGGTCAGCATCAAGGGTACCAACGTGGACATTGTGGACAGCTACAAATACCTGGGTGTCCACATTGACCACAAACTGGACTGGTCCACAAACGCAGAGGCAACATACAGGAAGGGACAGAGTCGCCTGTATCTACTGAGGAGACTCAGGTCCTTTAACGTCTGCCAGACCATGCTGCAGATGTTTTACCACTCGGTGGTCTCCAGCGTCATCTTCTACGCTGTAGTGTGCTGGGGCAGCAGGATGAAGACGGCCGACACCAACAGACTCAACAAGCTCATTAGGAAGGCTGGCTCGGTGCTGGGAGTGGAGCTGGAGTCTGTGGTGGAGGTGACGGAGAGGAGGATACTGAGGAAACTCCTCAGTATTCGTAACAACACGTCTCACCCCCTGCACGACACACTGCTGTCCTACAGGAGCACATTCAGCGGTAGACTGAGACTACCGAGGAGCAGCACAGAACGCCACAGGAGGTCCTTCCTGCCAGTGGCCATCAGACTGTATAACTCCTCCCCTTTCTGTAGGGAGAAGCGCTAGATAATCATGTCAGGCATCACTGTCATTCCCTCCACTGGTCTATATTTATGTTTACTTAGCACCTTACATCTCCATATTGTATCCATGTATCATATATTGTGCTCATACTGCGTACTGTACTCTTATTTTGGATTATAGTGACACTTATACTCTTATACTCTGTACTTAACTGCATTTAATGTAACTTGATACCTCTGGCACAAGAATTTCCTTCGGGATTAATAAAGTTTTATCTTATCTTATCTTATCTTATCTTATCTTATCTTTATATTTGGAACGATCTTTATATGTCTTTAATGTAGTGCTGACTCTGCGGATGAAGGCCCCAGTCGAGCTGCCTACGGCTCCAACACAAAGATGTGCAGGCAGCGTTGGTGAGGTGGTCACCGCTGCAGAGGACCAGCAGATACATGAGACTGCAAGCAGGTAGGAGACCGGCTACATGTTCTTTTACATGAAAGAGTGGACTGCTGATCGACACACACTTGGCCCACTGTGAGTGCCACCACGACAAAGATATATTTGGCTGTCTGAAGCCACTCATCCAAGTGCTGCAACCTGAAGCTGAGGCTGGACACCAGTGGCTGCTTGGGCGAGGAACAGGATGTCAGCCAGCTGGAAAAACAAGCACTGGCTGAAGGACTAAACTTTGCCAAATTGCCGGAGCAGATTCCATTGGTGGAACTTATCATGAGGTGGAGTCCTCAACACACAGTAGAAGAGAGATCCCACTAGCAACTACAAGAAACAGATAGTCAGCTACCTACAGACACTGGAGAGGGATCAAATAATCAGCTGCAAGCTCTACTTCCAGCTTTATCCAGGCCTGTATGGACTCCAAGATACACAAAGAAGGAGTCTCCACAGAGCCATCATCAGCAGTACAAACTCAGTCACACAGAATGCGGTTAAGCACTTAGCTGAACTCCTGACACCACACTGCACTCTGTGTTCCATGTGTATCCATTCCTGATAAGGCTCCCGATGAGACAACACCTCGATTCCAATGTTATTATTACTTCTCCCCTTATCCAGGTAAAATCACTGACAGCCCAGCTGTGAGGCAGTCCTACAGTGGCATCAATAGAGTGAATGGCATTGTTTTCCCTTATGGTGTAATAGATTACATTTGTACTATAGTTAGTCCCTTCATTTTGACACTCTTATCTCTAACACCCTAAACTACATGTTTATGTCTTTATATGTTTTCAATAGATATGCATGAAGTTTATTTTTCGCTTGATTTTTTTTCGTTCTTTCTGCACTAGAGTTTTTATTAGTCATATGACACCACTATAGATGGATATTATGAAAGCCCAGGTTGTCCTGTATATTACTTGATTGTGGATTACAAGATGAATGCTTTATGAGCAATAATACACAAAGAATGCCAGGCCAGGAAAATCCCCCAAAATCCCCTTAGAGGGTTAATGACATCATAAGCTCTGATGTGACTTCATGTTCTGTTCCTGTTGGTGATATCTTCTGTTCCTTATACATCTCAGCCACAGGAAGCTATAAAAACAACAGCTTACACAGGCAGTGTGAAGACACATGGAGAAACTCTGCTGCCCTGTGAAACTGGGTCAGCTCCACTTGGCTTTGATTTCAATACAGAATTTATTAAATTATTACATTATTTCTTGAACACTGTTTTGAATTCTGTGCTTGTGTTCTTCAAAACATCTTGACCTTTATTTTTTGCTGTTTACATGTGAAGCAGGTTGACTTGGATGACTGATGTACTTTTGACAAGTGACACACTGCGACCGTTAATATAGAAGTAAGAGGCGGGGCAAAGGGTTCTGTGCTTGTTCTGTGCAAAAAAGGACAAAGAGTTATTTACTCACTTGCTAATATGTGAAGAGACCTGAGGTTACAAAAGCAGGATATGGTTAAGAATTAAAAGTTAACGCCACTGGAATTTCCAGTTAATACTTGATCACTGTAAAGCCCTCTGGTAGGCTGTGGCCTTAATCTGCTATATAAATAAACGTGACATCAACATGGTGTGAGTGCAGGCTCGAAGACGCTCTTTGGCAACCTTAGGTGTTGTTCATGTACACAAACTGGTACTGAATATAGGCGACTGCAGCTCTAAGGAATACCATAACCCCATGTTAGCAGCATGTGTGTAGGTTAGTAATTCACAGCATGAAGATTTGATCCTTTAAGAGCTCCTTGAACGTCCTGCTGCTGTGTCTCCTCTGGAGTCTGCTGTTGGTAAGTTTGATCAGATGGTGTCTACCCTCTGCTGGAATGAAACAGCTCAGTGCATGTGTCACAAAGAAGTTCAAGCATTTCTTAAGGAGGGCTGTTAGGGTGTGTATATATGTGCTAATGTTGGTACCTGATTTGTTCACGGGGGATGGGCTGTAGCTCAGCTGAACTAAGGATTTGGACCATGAGTGAGACACAACAATATGTAAACGTAATTACATGATCCAACAACTCACCAAGTTCACTTTTTGGAGTGTCATCAAAGGAGAACTGTGCATGTCACACAGTCAAGTGCTACCACCAAGTGCTGCCACCTGTCAGGTATAGGTATCAAGCATGTATCCAGGGTCAGTTCTGCAGGCTTGTTATACTGGCCCTTACACGGTCCTAGAAAAAGTAAATGACTGTGATTACATACATTTTTATCTGCCATGGCATTCACTACCTCAGATTGGTCAACACTCACAACATCTACATGAGCATCAGTGTGACTTGGCTGCTGAGCGGGACCATGAGCGCTTATGCCGGGTTGGTGCTCAGCCAGATGAAGTTTGACTCCCAGCAGCCAACCAGTGGTCTCGTGTGTGAGGCCGTCTCCCTTAAAGAGCGCCTCCCACTCACCACAAAGGAGGACCTGCTGCTGTTTGGACCCCTGTCTGTAATAATGTGTCTTTGCATGCTGGCCATCTGCTACTGCTATGTGTGTGTGTATCGGGCTGCACTCGGCGTGAACACAATGTTGAAGTCCAGCAACCACCGAGCCAGATGCACCATAGGACTCTACCTCTCACTGTTGTTGCTCCAGCTGTCATCAATCATATTTCATATCATCTTTACCAGGACGCTGAAGAGAGAAGCCCTCTGCAGCGTGACCACCTCCATGGTGCTGCCTCTGATAATCATAATTCCCTCGTGTATCAATCCTTTCTTCAACGCCAGGAATCCACAAATCAGTTATCTCCTCTTTTCTGCATCCAGTCAGAGGAGACAGGCTGAAGAAGTGGTAGAGATGGAGGTGATTCAGCAGATTCAGATTCAGAGCAGGAGTCCTATTTATGTGCCTCATTTGTTGAACTTTAAACAGCATATTTATTGGATTTCTCCCTCAGACTTTGCAGGAGCAGGATAAATCTCAAAAATCAGAAATCTGAGTTTAGATTAAGGATTTTGGGGAAAGAAATTGTCTAAATGATCAGAATTCTGAATTGAATCTAAATGAGCTATGAATATATGATTACAAAATAGATTTTTAATTTGTATGAATTTAATCTATTCATATATACTCCATTATTGACTGTTTATCTTACTGTGTCAGGTCCCCATTAAAATGTACCCCCTCTTGTATTATTTGAACCTATTGTGTGCAGAGGCAGCTGAGTGATACTATCACACTGTATTAAAAAAGAACAAAATAATTACAGAGAGCACAAAATGAATTGAGGAAAGACTGCAAGCACCTCAAATAACAAACTCTACATTGAATCTTTGTGGCATGTGTGATACGTCGCTCCATTTGAATGCTTGGTGTTTATTCTAGATATCATTAATATAAGTGTCCGTGCAGTTATCACAAAATAGCTTTTCTGGCACTGTCAGGTTTCTGAGTGCATATCTATCAATCACAGAAGTATATCTGTGGATGCTCTCATTCATCAGGTCAGAGTCATTTCCAAGAGTTTCAATCGAGGCAGCTGGACTCCAGGACTGTTTTTGAAGATGTTTCCCACTCCCTCGAGTGGCTTCTTCAGTTCTGCTACTGCTCTGGTTGGAATCTGAGTTTTATGTGTTCAGGACCTCTGTGGGTGGATCTTGCAGGAGCTACCATGACTAAGATCTCTCAGAAAGTGTGTCTGGGCCCTGTGCAGGACTAGTTGACGGCCCATCGTTAGAGTTTTAAAATTTGAATGGGAGTGAAGTCTGCTAGGCAAAACTGTAGCATATCAATATTTATCTGCCATCAATAATGTATAGGAAAGCATGTATTCTGATTAAATCACAAAACACGCTGTTATAAGTAGGGATGTCCCGATCAGGTTTTTTTGCCCTCGAGTCCGAGTCTGAGTCATTTGATTTTGAGTATCTGCCAATACCGAGTCCCGATCCGATACTTTCTATAAAGGCACTCATTGCGGCAAAACCTGTGTGTGTGTGTGTGTGTGTAGGCCTGTCACGATTTCTAAAGAACATTTAACACTGGAAAGGCCCCCAATCATCAACACTATTATTATTATTATTGTTATTATTAATGATATTAATATTATTATTATGAGTAGTGGTAGGCCTATTACCACAGCTTATCTGAGCATAGTCAATGGAGTTAAGTCAAACCAACTAGCACGTCATGAGCAACAGAGCCAAACAACACGCACTCTACCTGCTGCTGGGAGTGGGCTCACCTGTGCGCACATGTGTTTGTGTGCGCACGCGTTTGCGTGTGTGTATGCGCATCAGCGAATTTTAAAAACGCCACCATGTAGACAGAAACACATAAAATAGCAGAGATGGCACAAGAGGACTGGGCAAGAGGACTATGGGTGGCGCTGCCGCGAGTGCCGCCAGTAAAAAGGCAGAGAACTTCACTCGTACAACGCGGACTCTCTGTGATGGCACGTTATTCATAAGCATGTTTAGTCTCGTGGTGAATTGTGTGGAAGTGTTGAAACGGTGTTGAGCAGCTTCACAGCTCTCTGTGTTGCTGTAACCAGCGTCCAAGCCCTGCAGCGCTGTGACGCACCGTGGCGACGCAGACAGCAAGCTGACAGAGGTCTGCTCAGAACATCACGTAAACGTCACACAATGAGTTACAAAATAAAGAACTACCTGTTGATTTGACACATTTTAAGACAGAATATTAAATCTGACGGCCGGACTTTGCACACTTTACGCTACGACGCACCAAGTGACGCCTTTTGTCATCCAGCCTCTTTGGCAGCGAGAGGGAGAGAGAGGGGAAAACAAACCAGCATGCAAATGTAATTTATCGCGGCCGAAAAACTTAGAGCCCATTTAAAGTTATCGTGCAATTAATTGATTTATTGTTTAGCGACAGGCCTATGTGTGCGTGTGCCGCCACACTGGGAGATTTCACACACGCAGCACATCGAGGTCTCGAACCAGGACCTGTCGCACCAAAAGCAGCTGTCATACCCCTGCACTACAAGACACAGAGCCACCCTGCACAGAAGGCGTTAACTTTGACAGCCCTAAAAAAATATCCGAGTCCTGATCGGGAGGTAATGTCCGATTCCGATCGAGTCTGAAATCACGTAATCGGGCCCGATTTCCGATCATGTGATCGGATCGGGACATCCCTACCAATCAGTATCATCAAAGACAGCTGGACTCAGATGAAGGTGTAGAACCATCTGAAGGACGATCAGAAGAAATGGACGCAGCTGAGTTCAATATATGAGAGTCACAGCAAAGGCTCTGATACTTAGGACCATGTCATATTTCACTTTGTCTTTTTAATACATCTGCAAACATGTCAACAACTCTGTGTGTTTCTGTCAGTATGGGGAGCTGTGTGGACATTAATGAGGAAAAATGAACTTAAATGATTTTAGCAAATGGCTGCACTATAACAAAGTGAAACATTTAAGGGGGTCTGAATACTTCCTGCACCCACTGTACACATAACAAATGAATGTGACTGAAACAACAGCTCTGTGTGTAATATAAATATACAAACTAATGTGATTTGATCAGAACATTTTAAAAGACAGTGATGATCTGTTCTTATTGTCTAAACAGGAACAGTTGAAGCTCAGCTTGCAGCCCCTGTATCTCAGGCTTCTCAGCTTCTCTTCAGATGTTTGGACGTTTCTGCTGGAACCTCTCATTTAATGACTCACATTTAGAACTTCTGACTTTATGTGGAGGAGGGATTGATTTTGGAATGAGGAGGCTGCAGCCTGCGATTCCACCACTAGATGTCAGCATTGCACAGCATTGGTGGTTCAGTTCAGATTGAGAGAATGCAAAGAGTGTGCAAAGCTGTCATCAAAGCAAAAGCTGGCTGCTTGGAAGAATGTCAAACATCAAACATATTCTGCTTGGTTTAACACTTTGTGTTCACTACATCATTCCACATGTGTTCCTTCATAGCTCTGATGTCTTCAGGATGAATCTACAATGTAGAAAGTCATAAAAACAAAGACAAACCACTGAGTGACTTTTGACTGGTACATTGTACATTGTCATCATATGTCCTAACCAGCAGGGGGAGCACTGATCATAAACTCTCTGTCTCACATGTTATTGTCATGTGTTTTTATGGAAGATGATGCTGACTGTTGTTTTCTTGTTTCTCTCTGTAAACAGCTTGTACGACACACTGCTGTCCTACAGGAGCACATTCAGCAGTAGACTGAGACTACCGCGGAGCAGCACAGAACGCCACAGGAGGTCCTTCCTGCCAGTGGCCATCAGACTGTATAACTCCTCTCCTTTCTGTAGGGAGAAGCGCTAGATAATCATGTCAGGCATCACTGTCATTCCCTCCACTTGTCTATATTTATGTTTACTTAGCACCTTACATCTCCATATTTTATCCATGTATCATATATTGTGCTCGTACTGCGTACTGTACTCTTATTTTGGATTATAGTGACACTTATACTCTTATACTCTGTACTTAACTGCATTTAATGTAACATGATACCTCTGGCACAAGAATTTCTTTCGGGATTAATAAAGTTTTATCTTATCTTATCTTATCTTAAACAGCAGCTTCCCTGAGGGGAAACTCAGCTAATAAATGATGCTGTAACCTCTGATCTGCTGGGTGGGAGTCCACTACATTATCCATCCATCCTCATCCATCCAGCTACACCCTCCCTCCTAAAATGCAGGCTGGAGGATGCGGGCATCGATCCCGCTACCTCTCACATGCTAAGCAAGCACTCTACCATTTGAGCTAATTGAGCTTATTATTTTCTTCTTAACCAATAAAGATACCAGTTACAAACTGACCAACATGGCTGATGTCGTGACCTTCCCTGGTCACCCCGGATTGTCAGATTCCGTCTCCTGTATTCAGAACATTGAGTGAAAGAAAATACCCTGGGTTTTGTAGTTTCGCCTTTTGCAAAAGGGAGAACACAGTGAACACAGGCCTTTCAGTCTGCTTCACTCCCGTCCATACGTGTTCTGCCCCTCCCCTGGACACAGGCTTTTTTTATTGAAAGTTGAGGTACATTTGCATAATAGATAAACAGTTCTTCAAGACCCTCGTTGGTATTCCCATATTGGGACATGTTGCCCCTTTATCTCCACCTACTAATTATCATAATGTTATTTATGACTGTGAAACACTCTGTTTCCCTCCTATGTTGGATGATTTATCTTACATCCACCTTCACCACAAAAAGGGCTCCAGTAATGTAAACATCCTCCCTAACTCTCTGTAAGGGTGTATGTGTGTGTGTGTGTGTAGAGAGTCCCCCTTTTTCTCTGAGTAAAAGCATACATACGAGTAAATATGTGCTCTGTATCATGTCAGCGCGTAGGTAACCTTTATATACTTCCACAATTCCCCCTTTTGGACTCTACTAGAGTCCAACACCTAAAGAAAACCGTGACAAAGGTTATACGTATCAAAAATAGTAAAAAATAAAAAATCATGAGCAATCAAACAGTAAACATGTGTTCAAAGCTAATAAGAAGTTAGTGAAAAGTTAGTGATCATTCACCATGTCTCGTTAATCTGTCCTAAGCTTGCACCTGTAACCATAAGGTTTACACAAGAAAAATCTGTGGAAAACACAGGATGTTTCTCAGATAGCTTGGTGATGGGGAATATAACATCCCATTCCATGCATTTTTTTAGGGGAAACCGAGCGAGCCATAACTAGTATAAAACAGTCGGTGGTCAGAGAAGCTGGCACCACCTGTAACAAAGGTCTGGGTCCCAAGCAGACCACACAATCAACTTGGAATGCATTAGCTGACTATTCAGCTAATAAAAACCAATTATTCCTGTAGCAACCTGAAACCATTGAGCAGTAGACAATCCTTCTGTTCCTGATACAATGACAACCCCTCCTGAATTAGCATTATTCTTACCAGTCACTAAGCTTCCCTGCACTGCTGAACTCTCTGGGATTGTGGAGGTGGTTGTATTAGGCAGACTATGTGTTTGCCAAAATCCCACCATCCAACAGGGGTCATGACCTACAAACACAGCACAGACAAGGAACCATGTGCCATTCTGTGTTTCGGGAAGTATTAGTGGAGTTAGTGCATGGATCAAATAGTACAGTGTGTTGACCCATCTGTAACAACACATAGACCGTCAGGAGGAATAGAACCACAACCATGATTATAACCAATAGGATAATATAAAAATAATATAAGTAACAAGTAGAGCAGTATAAAGATTAATAATATAAAAAATGAATATGTAGTTTATACCTCTGTCCAGGGAACTCGCAGTGTAACCAATAGATCAAAAAAATTATGAACAACCCTAATATGGTTATCCCAACAAGAAAACAAATACATGTTATACATCATAGTATGTGGGGGTATTTTAATCGGTCGGTCTTTCACCGTTCCCGCCCCCAGATACTCCTAACAGCTCAAATGTAATGAAAATTATCCTACAGTTAGAATGTTCAAAATTGTGTTTTATCAGTTCATGTATGTGTTCCTGTCCATCTGCCTCGTCGTCCAGCGCCCCGCCTGATTCTCTGGTCCTCTCGTCCCTCAGGATGTGTTTTCTTTCTTCAGATCCCTGGGGTTAGACTACCCGGGATCCTGGATTCCTGTCAGGGGATTATTCTGCCCCTTTTTGTGACAGGATCCGTATCTAAATCAGCCGATTCAGACTTCTGCGCCCTCAGATCAGCGTGGACGTCCTGTAGAGATCATTGAGGCTCCTCTGCAACTGTGCACTGGCTCCAGTGGAACCAGGTGTCCCCCTTTCCTCTCAGCCGAACTGCGTGTGAGGTGCGTCCCGTCACCTGATAGGGACCTGTCCACCTCCAACCACTTCTTTTTGATGACCCTCAGGAGTACCCACTCGGCTAAATACTAACACCAAAGCTTTAAATTCATTATGGTTTATATTAATATCGTACTACATACTCTTTCAGTCTCAGCCGGCCAGCTGGTCCAGGAAACTGTCGACCTGTAAGAAGTTCATAGGGTGTAGATTATATGGCGTTATTACCAGAACATCAATACAATAGATAATACTTGAACCCATATAAATTTGGTCTGTGCACAGATTTTAGCCAATTTTTGTTTTAGGTTTGATTCATCCTTTCCACCTTTCATTGAGACTGTGGATGATAAACAGTACCAAAAGCATGCTTCAGTCCCAACATAGCCTCCACCTGCTGGAGGTCTTTATTTCTGAAATGTGTTCCATTGTCAGATCTGATTTTTTCAGGAAAACCATGTCTAGGGATGTAGGTGTTAATCAGAAATTTAATGACAGTTTGTCACTACACCCCACATGGCCTACCCCATGTGCTTCTTCCATGGCAGTTTGTCTCAATCCAGGTGGCAGTATGGGTCGTCCATCCTCCATACTCCTCCTGTGTCAGTTGCCCCCCTCGCTTTCCACAGTCTTTTCCTTTGGAGAGGCTTTGTGTTGTAGTTGTGTTAAGTCATTCCAGTCAACAGGGGGAGGTAAGTCTGTTTCTGAACACATCAAAATCATCTGTTCAACATAGCCTGCTGCCTGCTTTGCTGCCTGATCTGCTGCATTATTTCCTCTGGTGATCCTATCAGCGCCTGTTCCATGACCTTTGCATTTTATTACAGCTACCTTGCTAGGCAACAACAGGACTTCTCAAGTTCTCTCATTTCTGCCTCATGTTTTATGGGTTTGTTATCTGCAGTCAGAAATCCTACTCTCAGCCACTGGCCCAACTCCACATGTACTGCTCCTGCCGCATATGCTGAATCAGTGAAAACATTGATGTGTTGTCCTTCCCCTATTTTGAGTGCTTCAATCACTGCTCTCACCTCTGCTCTCTGTGCTGACTGCTGTCCCTCCAGTCTTTCTACTTTTAGCGTTCTCATCTCTTCCTGTGTGTCTTCAACAACTGCGTATGCCGAGTCCTTCTGTGTCATGTCTGAAACAGCACCCGTCTGTGAACAGATTTCTAGCCTCTGTTAGTGGTGTGGCCTGTAAATCCATTCTGACTTTTTCGTCTCTGGTTACCCTCTCTGCACATGTATGTGGCTCTCCAGCTCCTATCTGCTCTGCCATGTTTATACCATCATGTGTGAAGGTAATGTTTGGTGCTTCCAAAATCTTGCTCATCCTCCTCTGTCTCAGTGGGGTGAGTGTGAATGTCTCTGAGTTTACATATGCGACTACACTATGTGTTGTGAGTACTTACAGCTGGTGTCCCATGACAATGTGTTCAGTTTTCTGAATTAGCTTAGCTATTCCTGCTGCATGTTGTGTGCACTGAGTCTTTTTTTCCATGTACATCAGTATTACTCTCTCTCCCCCTTTTCTCTGGAACAGGATGCTGTTTGCACAGGTATCCGTTCCAGAGACATCTAAATAGAATGGTAAAGTGTAGTCCAGCGTGGCTAGTTCTGCTGCTGTAGCCAAAGATTGTTTCAGTTCAATGAAAGAGCGTTCAGCTTCCTGTGTCCAATTTAGGCGGGCTGTTAAATTACGCATGCCATATTCTCTAACTAGGTCTCTAATTGGCTGTGTGAGACCAGTGTAGTTTGCAACGTAGTTTAAAAAATATCTCTACATTCATGAGCCAGCGGAAGACAAAAGAAAGCATTAGCCAAATCTAATCCACAAAGGTTCAGATGTGTAAACCCGGAATGTCACAGGCTCACAGTTCACCAAGCCTACATCAGTGGGGCCCTCTGCCCATATATGTGTCGGTAAGTCATTAATCAAAGCCTGAGCAAGAGGGTGATCTGTTTTTTCTCTTCCATGATATCTGGCAAGCTGTTCGTGTGCTAATGTAACAGTGTTAGTAGCTGAAACGTGTTTTCTATATGCTTTGGCAAATGGAGAGTACATGATTTGTGCTATAGGTGTAGGTTGCCAATCTGTTTGAGCTATGGCACGTTTAACCATGCCACCTAATTCTTTTGCCTGATGTTTTGGATGTACAGCTAATGAGACGTGGACACAGGCTAGTTTTATTGAAAGTTGAGGTACATTTGCATAACAGATAAACAGTTTGTCAAGACCTTCGTTGGTATTCCCATATTGGGACATGTTGCCCTTTTATCTCCACCTACTAATTATAATAATTGGTCTAACATATTTCTGTGAAACACTCTGTATCACTCCTATGTTGGATGATTTATCTTACGTCCGTGGCTCCTAGTGCTTCGGCCTTCACCTCATCAAAGGGTTCCTCCCTAACGCTCTGTAAGAGTTATAGATGTGTTTTTCTCTAAGTGTAAGCGTATATAATCAAATACATATGTGGTCTATATCATGTCATTGCGTAAATAACCTTGTATACTTCACAGTTGTAGTATAGTAGCCCTATTAGAATTCATGGACGGGCTGCATGGGAGCATGCTGCCTGGCCAGAGAACAGCCTCCCCATGTAGCAATGAGCGTCCCTCTCTGGGGAATGTGCCGGAGTACTGGGGGGCTTCAGGAGCACAGGGGAGAGGAGCGGCGCGTCCCTCGCCCCGTCCAACTTCTCTAATGGCTCTAGCATCGCTTCCTGCTGCCCGGCGCGGGCAGGAGCGGGCAGCAGGGAGCGATGCTAGAGCCATTAGAGAAGTTAAAGCGACATGATGGAGAGGGAGAGGGGCGCTCGTTTCTTCCTGCTGCACGGGGAGGCTGCGTCCTGGCCTCGGTCCTTTTTACCGGCAGCTGGATAAAAGCAACTCTCCAGAAATGCGAACATTTGTAAACCATGAATTAGTTTGTGCCGTGTGAGCAGACTGTCTGTTATAAACTGTGATGTTTTATTGGAGCAGCAGAGCAGTCATTACGTTTTTACATCTCATTGGCATGCACTGCAAACCTGTGTAAACATTAAATTACCAGACCCTTTGAGATCAGCACTAAATGACTCCCACCTGGTCTACCTGAGATTTTACTGATGTCTGCTGCTCCTAAACCAGACCTGCCACATATGATCAGATCTCACCTTCACAGTAGAGTCAATAACTTGCCTGTTGCTCTGTTATCACAACCACACAGTTTCTGAATGTTTTACATGTATGCTGTAAATTCAGATAACATTTTCTGATCTGTCATCTGAATGCTAAGATGTTATTTTGTTTGCAGTGTAAGATGTAATATGTTACAAAACAGCATACATAGTTTTGTTTAAAATAATGACATCGGGGACTGTTGGCCCTCGTAGACTTTTGCATTATCGAATCTGGCCCTCCCCGAAATAAGTTTGGCCACCACTGCAGTATAGTCTGCATCATGCATGTATCTCTAGGTTTTTCAGTTATATTATTTCATGTTATTTTATTCTAGAAATCATGTGTTTATTATTAGACTGCTGTCACACTGCTCTTCTGTCTTCAGAGGCACTGCTGAGGTTCCTTCTCCTGTCAGCTCCACCTCAGCAGCACCACCCAGCACTGATGAATGCATCAAGCGGACCTTCTGTTGCTCCAGTAGTGGAAGATGGAGCTGGCAGCCATGTACATGATCCTGGCAAAACAATCCAGAATGAACTGATAGAGTCCATCAGTTCTAAAATAATAGAACACATGGTGACAGAGATCAAAATATGCAAATATGTCTCCATCATTTTAGACTGCACCCCTGATCTTGTTGTGGATCGTCATGTTTATTCTGTTCCCTCATCATTTGTTATGATTTTTCTGTTATTAGTCCTCCTCCTCCTCTGATCCCTCTTTCCTCCCTGTTGTCCTCAGTGTTGCTGTGTCCCCCTTGTCTTATTCTGTAGTCCTGCCTTCCCTGTATGTCTCCCTGTTTTTACCTCCTCCCAGTTCCCTCCTCCTGACTACCAGCTCCTCCCTAATTGTGTTCATCTGTGTCGTCTCTCCTCTATTTAAGCCCTGTGCTTCCCCTTTGTCTTTGTCAGTTCTTCCCATGTGAATCCCTGCTCATCTCCCCTTGTGGTTACCTGCCTTCCACCGTCTCGTCGTCCTCCTTTTTCCTCCGTGTTTCTTCATCCTTTCTTCATCATCATGTTTATTGGTACATTTGTCTTTTGCATTTTTGACTGGCACTGTTTTTCAGTAGCCCTCCTTTTGTTCTCCCGCTCCTCTGGTCATTGTTGTAGTTTAGCTTTAAATAAAGCTCCCTTTTGTTGAACTTTATTTTTTGTCTGCGCCTGGGTCCTGTTGAAAACCTACACCTCACATAACAGATCTGAGTCATAAGGAGCAGCTCTCGGTCCGGACAGTGTCACAAGAAGACGTTCCTCAGGTAAAGGAGCATTTCTTGTTCTTTCTTGTGGCAGAGCAGTCAACAGGAGAACACTTGTCATCTCTAGGCCTATATTGCATATGTTCAGTATGTATTTCTTTAATTCTAAGTATTTTGAATGTGAACTTGCTTTATTAAAATGAAAGAATGTCTAAGACAAAGCTATTAAGTTTCTTATGAGTATACAGTATAGTAATACATTGAGGTGGGTTCAATAAATAAAGACGGAGACCAGACTGCAGCTGACTTATTCTCAATACACTACACTCCTTCCCTTAAAACTTTAACCCCTAGTAACCATAAAACCAGAAAAACTCAAAATACTGAAATGTCCATACCTACTATTAAACTACTACTACTATTACCTACTATAAACAAAGTTTACCTTGTATTAATTTAAAAGAAAATCCTCTCTGAAAAGAATTGTTTTTAGCTGCTCACAACCACAATGTCCAACCACAGACACCAATAATACAGTTTCTTGTTCCTTAAAGGTTCAGGCTTTTAGGTGCAACCCGCAACTGCTCAGGATATCGGCGGCCAGGTGTTTGTGTGGTGGCTGGGCCAGCCACTGGCTCTGCTGGTTCCACTGTTGTATTTCCATACTGAGCTGGGGATTCTGAACAGGGCTTAGAGCTGAGTCTTACAGGAGAGGCGGTAGACTGAGAGACTGAGCCGGTACTGGATCAGAAATCTGACTATTTTTGCGAAAGGCAAGACTTTTGCAATCAATTGCCTTTCAAGTACATTTAAATCGCACAGTTCGGGGGGCTACGTCTAAATGATTTGCCACTGTGACAGACGGCATATTTCCTCGGTAGAGGTGCCGGTCACAAGTGTAGCAGATCCACTCCAACATTCTATGTTGTGGAGTGCTACAAGGGGCCAAACACTCACCGCCACATACATGAACATATGTTCCAGTCAAGCAAGCCTCTACCACACAATTTGGGGGCAGCAGTGGCTCAGTGGTAGAGCAGGGTTGTCCAATAACCTGAAGGTCGGTGGTTTGACCCCAGCTTCTACCTGTGTGTCCTTACCCGCATTGCCTCCAGTGCACTCACTGGTGTATGGATGCGTATGAATCGGCAGTGGTCGGAGAGGCCATAGGCACACCTTGCCAGCCACATCTCTGTCAGTCTCCCCCAGGGGAGACCACTGGTAGCTCACCACTGCCACTGTATGAATGTGGTGTGAATGAATAATGCATCTCAATGTAAGCGCTTTGAGTGCCCAACAGCAGAAAACGCACAAAGTGCGCAGTGGTGCCAAAAAGCTATGTGTAAATGAATAATAATAATGCATTGGTCTTATATTGCTTTTCTGCTCTGTTTTTTTATTAGTTACATTTTTTGTAGTCCTTTATGAGTGCTGCTCTGTGGTTTTTTGACATGTATAGTCATTTGTGATGTCTGCTCACAGATGTCAGTGTGGTCGTTCAGGAGTTTGTTCCGGTGATGCTGTACTTGAAGCTTTTTTGGGTAGAGTCGACACTTTCAAAAGAAACAGGCACAAACTCAGACCCAGCATGAGGACCACGGCCTTCAAACAGCTTGTCCAAGTGTTTGATCAAGTCAGTTAAGTGAGCGAAAGTAAGCATTACCGCCATTCCTCCTGGTTGGGGCAAGCCTGCTGCACTTCTGGAGTGTGGATCGAACACTCCATAACTTCCCGATCTGTCTCGAAATACCGCGACGAACTGGGGGGACACGACGAGCAAAGCATGGCTGACATCTACCGACAGACACTGAAGACCCGAGGCAAGAGGCAAATACCAAGCTTCCCTTCGAGTGCTTCCCTCCAGGTTTCCTACACTGATCTCAGCCATGTGGACGTTGTACTGATTTGTGTCCGTCTGAACCTGCTGGGGCAACTCCTCTACGGTGAGGTGATCACTCCGAAACTTACCTTATGTCAGAAGGTTTGTTTTGACTTCAACATAGACAGAGTCACCGCACTGTTGAAGCACAAACCTTCACTGTGGTAGGCCAGGAACAACGGAGCATTACAGGCACAATGATGATTTCGGGAAAACGGACCGTACCTGTAATTGCCCTGGCTGTGAGTCGCTCTCACAGAACAAATCTGTTTACCAGGACCTGTCACAGTCTGTGGTGGTGTGTGTAATTCCTCATGCAGCTTTTGGAAAAATGTGAGGAGGAACTCTCATTACTACTACTGTAGGCAAGTTAACAGCTTGATTCAAAACACAACATTAAACCTAAGTTGAGAGGACCACTAACAGAACAATGTATAAATGAATGAATAATATGTATGAAAAAAGTTCACATCTTTCTCGTTGTTTTAGGTCTGTTTTCCAGTGCACTTATTCTTTGTGATACATGTAACTCAATACTGTATTATGACTCAATATAAAGGAAATTTAAAAGATGTATTAAACTGAGGAGAATTTCATGACTGTAATTGAGTGGAAGATGCAAAATACATACACCTGCAGTTGGAGAATGGGAGCAGGAGGGTGCAGCATCCATTCTCTGCAACTGTGTTGGTGGTGGAGGTGTCAGGGCCATCTGAGAGCAGAGCATTTTAGGCATACTTTACAACTACTGAAAGGCCACCTGATAAGCAAAACTTTTGACATAAAAAACAGCATATAATCAAAGCAAATGTTGCCATATGACATGTCTGCAACATTAAAATATAATATTCATTTATATTCATTTAAATGAAGTCAAAATCCATTACTAATCCTGTACTCCTGTTAACCTCTCATTGCGATTAACAACTACATATAGCAATTAGCAGAAAAAGTGTCAATATTTCCATTCCAAAGGGCAGCTAATTAGCACCCACTATTTTAACAGAGACAAAATGGCTGACATGGAACGACAAGAGAAAATGGAGGGCACCACAGTGTGATTGACAGAAGTCCAGGATCATAGGAACTCTACAGTAAAATACTTCAATGAACTGCCACTGTTGTCATGATGATAAAACACAGCAGCACCAGGCTCCAACAGATGCTTCTATCACACTGCAAAGACAATCGCACCATAATCACATCTTTCACACAGTGCAGCCAAACAGACCAACAAGTACAGCTCCCACTGTGCTAACATGTTAACACACACAGGGCTCTAGACTAACTTGTTGCACTGGTGTGCCTAACTTTTTTTCTTAGGTGCACCAGCAGGTGCCTATGTATTTCTTTTCTTTTATTAAAAAGAAATACATCAGTCTGTGCGGAATGCAAACATTCATTCCACACAGACTGATGTATTTCTTTTAATTCTGATGATTATCAGAGAGGTTGAGGCTGGCTGTTCACAGAGCTCTGTCCAAGCACATTAACAGAGAGGGAAGGGGAGTACAAGCAAGAGGGAGTACAAAGTGTTCTGCCCAAACAGGGACTTGAACCCTGGACCCTCAGATTAAAAGTCTGATGCTTCCAATACTTCACTAGTACACTTCATGTAGTGCAGTGAGTCCTGATTGACTTGCAATTGACCCTTTATAGAAGGGGGATTAGCTCAAATGGTAGAGTGCTTGCTTAGCATGTGAGAGGTAGCGGGATCGATGCCCGCATCCTCCAGCCTACATTTTAGGAGGGAGGGTATAGCTGGATGGATGAGGATGGATGGATAATGTAGTGGACTCCCACCCAGCAGATCAAGTCCCAGAGGTTACAGCATCATTTATTAGCTGAGTTTCTCCTCAGGGAAGCTGCTGTTTACAAGCTGTTTACAGAGAGAAGCAAGAAAACAACAGTCAGCATCATCTTCCATAAAAACACATGACAATAACATGTGAGACAGAGAGTTTATAATCAGTGCTCCCCCTGCTGGTTAGGACATATGATGACATTTTAAATGTATCAGTCAAAAGTCACTCAGTGGTTTGTGTTTGTTTTTATGACTTTCTACAGGTAGATTCATCCTGAAGACATCAGAGCTATGAAGGAACACATGTGGAATGATGTAGTGAACAAACAGTGTTAAACCAAGCAGAATATGTTTGATGTTTGACATTCTTCCAAGCAGCCAGCTTTTGCTTTGATGACAGCTTTGCACACTCTTTGCATTCTCTCAATCTGAACTGAACCACCAATGCTGTGCAATGCTGACATCTAGTGGTGGAATCGCAGGCTGCAGCCTCCTCATTCCAAAATCAATCCCTCCACCACATAAAGTCAGAAGTTCTAAATGTGAGTCATTAAATGAGAGGTTCCAGCAGAAACGTCCAAACATCTGAAGAGAAGCTGAGAAGCCTGAGATACAGGGGCTGCAAGCTGTGCTTCAACTGTTCCTGTTTAGACAATAAGAACAGATCATCACTGTCTTTTAAAATGTTCTGATCAAATCACATTAGTTTGTATATTTATATTACACACAGAGCTGTTGTTTCAGTCACATTCATTTGTTATGTGTACAGTGGGTGCAGGAAGTATTCAGACCCCCTTAAATGTTTCACTTTGTTATATTGCAGCCATTTGCTAAAATCATTGAAGTTCATTTTTCCTCATTAATGTCCACAGATCTCCCCATACTGACTTGGACTTGATGAGGACAGACACACACCTGTCTGTATAAGACCTTACAGCTCACAGTGCAGGTCACATACTGGGTGATGACGTCCTCCTGCAGGTGTTACTGTGGAACAACTGCTCTGGATTGGGATTAGTCTGAATCTGTCGTTTGTCCCGCAGTTTTCATTTACTTAATGTCAGGGTGGTACAACCATAAACAATGGGCTTCTATTTTGAAGTGAAGAGACAATAACCGTAAACAGGATGTTGTATCAGCCAGAGGACCCCAAGGGACCCTTGGGATTAAGCTAAAAGGTTTGTAGCTCTCTCTTAAATATTGATAAAAATAACAACTTTCAATTCATATATAGACTGGTACACTTTCTATGTCAGGTGGTACAACCATTGGAAAACTAGAAAAATACATTTTATCATAAAACACTATTTATAAAAATTGATCTATATGAATATGATGACATGGGTAGACACTAATGCAGGGGTCACCAACACGGTGACCACGGGCACCAGGTCGCCCCCAAGGACCACAAGAGTCGCCCGCTGGCCTGTTCTAAAAATAGCACAACTTATCAGTGAGCTGCGTCTAAAATTTAATTTTATTCTGTTGTTCTTTTTTAATTACACTTGTATTTAGATAGATGTGAAAATGACCATCTTTGAAATAAATACTAAAAAATGTATTATATATGTAGCTTAGGCGAACTCTGACCTATTTAGTTCAAAGGTTAGATAGTGCGCATGTCAAAACTTTAGCCCTTGTGGCGAGTAAGCTAGTAGGCGCAGCGAAGATGGAGAGCTGAAGGCAGTTTCTAACCCCAAAAACATACATGGCAGAAAAAAGAAAGAAAACGTATCACTTTCACAGTGAATGGGAGGAAGAGTTCTTTTTTACTACTGTAAAAGAAACGTGTGTGTGTCTCATTTGTGGAGCGACTGTGGCGACAGCAAAGCGGCACAATGTCGAGAGACACTTCACTACATGTCACAGGAGCTATCATGCTAACTACCCACCGGGAAGCGCGCTACGGGCAGAAAAAGCCCGTGAGCTAAAGGCGTCTTTGGGTAAGCAGCAGTCTTTTTTCACGAGACCGGCGAAAAAATCCCAAAAAGCAACCGAAGCCTCGTTTAGAGCTACACATTTTCTGATCAAGAAGAAAAAGTGGTTTTCAGACGGAGAAGTTTTCAAAGAAGCAATGATGATAATTGCTAACACTGTACTTAAAGACGAGAAAAATGGAACTGATTTAATCTCCACTCTCTCCGATGTCCAACTGGGGGCATCTACGATGGCTAGACGACTGTCAGCTATGTCCGGTAACTTGGCCGATCAGTTGGACCGGGATCTGGCGAAGTGCAGGTGGTTTAGCATACAGTGCGACGAGTCTGTGGATAGCAGCAGCACAGCACAGCTGTTGGTCTTTATCCGGATGGTGTTTGAAGATTTCTCCACAAAAGAAGAACTCCTCACACTACTGCCCCTAAAGACAACTACGAGGGGAGCTGACATTTATAACGCGGTGAAGGAGTTTTTCGTGCAGAAAAAGGTACCACTGGAAAAGCTGGTAGCAGTAACTACAGACGGGGCTCCTGCTATGATCGGCCGACATACAGGTTTCATTGCTCACTGTAAAGGTGACCCAGACTTCCCCAAATTTCTGCATTACCACTGCATCATTCACCAGCAGGCGATCTGTGCCAAAGTGATCGGCTTTGATCACGTAATGACTCCCGTTGTGAAAATCATAAACAGCATCCGCTCCAAAGCGAAACAACACAGAACATTCAAGCTGCTATTGGAGGAGATGTCAGCTGAATATGGTGACCTGCTGCTACACACAGAAATCCGATGGCTCAGCAGAGGACGAGTTTTACTTCGTTTTTTGTCACTTTTGAGTGAAATCAAAGAGTTCGTGCAGTCCAGAGGTGAAGATGCCTCCCTGCTGGAGGACACAGAGTGGACACTTGACCTTGCATTTTTAACAGACATTACTAGGAAACTAAACCACCTGAACCTCGAGCTGCAAGGCAAAGATAAGACTGTTGTTGATATGATAAGTGCTTTAAATGCATTTAAAGCTAAGATGAACATTTTCTTTGTGCATTTGCAGACAAAAAAGGTGCTGCACTTTCCCTCTGTGCAGTCTGTGTTGCAAGACAATGCTTCTGCATCTGAGACATTTGACAAAGCTGCAGAAAAGTATTGTCAAGTCATACACAGACTTGGGCAAGAGTTTGAGAATAGGTTTTGTGACCTTGATCAGCTTGAGCCATGTGTGTCATTCATTTCCAATCCTTTCCTGAACGTGGACATAACATGTATTGCTGAGCAACTAAGTGAAACATTCAGCTTAGATGCTGGACAGGTTGAGATTGAAATCATAACCTTGCAAAATGACCTCCACCTCAAAGCCTACCAGACTGCACCAAACTTTTGGTGCCTTGTTGACAAAGAAAAGTACAGTGGAGTATGCACAGCAGCCATGAAGGTTGCCAGTCTGTTTTGTTCAACATATCTCTGTGAATCTGCATTTTCTGACATGAACTTCATCAAGAACAAACATAGAACACGCCTCACTGATGCACACCTGCAAGACTCACTCAGAGTTGCAGTGTCAAGTTACACACCAGATTACAATACACTGGTGAACAGCATGCAATGCCAGTCTTCCCACTAACAAAGAAACATATATCAGATGTTGTCAGTGGCAACATGGCAGTGACATGGCAAAGGTGAATTAAAATATTGAAAAAAGTTTGTTCATGGAATGTAAGAGATATAGTTTTGTTTTGTAAACATTCCAAAATTTATATTTTTTTGAAACATGGTGCAGCATTGTTCATGATTTGTTAATATTATTAAGGGTGTGTCTGTGGCTAAGGAAAATGGCACATTTCTTCTATAAAATATTGTAGAAGTGATCATCTGAAAATGTAAAAGAAAATGCTGAGATAATAGAATTAAAGTATTGAATATATCTGGTATTTTCCCCCCTTGTTGTCATTGTTGATCATTATTATAAGAAATCATTAATGTGATCAGTGTCTTCACATAGGTATCGTTAAAAATTCTATAAAACTAAAGGCAAAGAGAGCAGATTTGTTATTTTATAGGAGTGGTTGCCCTTTATATGACTCGATACCCATGAAGTAGCTCACGGTTTCAAAAAGGTTGGTGACCCCTGAAGGGTGAAAGTATTTACTTTGCACTGTGTTACCATGTAGCGTGTGTTCACATATATTGAAGTTTGTTTCTATTCATTTTTATACATATGCATTGTATTTGTAAGTGTTTATTATTCAATAATGTGTTTTTATTAGTTTTTATGTTAGGAACTTTTATAGAAAATGAAAGTAAGTATACTGAATGTATTAAGAAGTGTGGAATGTTATTCTTCTCATATAACTTAGATTTGTAGCTGACTCTCTCTGTCTCTCTTGTTTTTCTGCTCTCTGGAGAGAGCTCCGGTTGGTACGAGATGGTCATAAATTCAGACCAAGGATAGCAGCACCTTTGACCTGATAAAAGCCAGATACTAAAGGAATGTGTTTTTCTCCTGAGTGCCCAGTTTATGGTCATCCGTACATCAGCCTCCCAACCTATGAGATTTAAGGAATTGAAGTTTTACCTTATTTGGCAGTAAACACTAATGGTCTATGTTGGAATCAATGTACATAAGTTATCCTACTTTTACTTTTAATTTATGAGTTACATCTTACGTCGTTATATGAGTTACATCTTACTCTTTATGTGTGCCTAATGATTTAAGTATCTTGCTGTGTGTAGTATCATTTAACCTGTTGATTTATGAAGACTGGAGAAAGAACAGAGGCCGAAGATGACACACACACACTTTCACACAGAGCTTGTTGAAGATGTTCAAGGACATCGTAAAACGAAACTAAGATTTGTGATGCATGAACCCTTTGTCCCTTAGTAAACTATGTATTAGGGCGTTCCCAACTAATAAAAGGCTTGGAGAACCCAGAGCTGCTTCAGAGTGGCGTGGGAGATTGTAACTGGGCAGTCTCTGGTCACTCTCCTTGCAAGTAAAAGATATCTAACTCTCTGTGTCTCTTTTGTACAGGTTGTGTAATACAAATGTTTGGGGTTTGAACCTAACATTTAATTGGTCCTTCGAGCCGGATTCCAAGATACCTGACGATCCCAGCGGACGAGGTGAGATCCAGAGAAAGACAGTGGCCACTGCTTGAGACCCTTTCCGGGACTGGTCCCTCCCTCGTGGGCTGGGGTCCGATGGTTGACGGAAAGTCCAGGAGACACAGACGAGTGTGAGTATAGATTTCCTTAAAAAGGGGGAATGTGTGAAAGACGCGCGCAGTAAAAGATAAGAAGTACAAGAGGATAGTGAGATCCTCTGTGTGTTGAAGAAGTGACAAGAGGATAGTGAGATCCTCTGTGTGTTGAAAAAGTGAATAAAACCCTGACAATTCTAGACTCTATCAGGTCAAGTAAAAAAGTCCGCAGGAGGGTAGACTCCCCTAGTTTAAAACGACTAGTTAAATTCTACGTAGGTCAGCGGAACCTGTTTGGCAACTGTGTTAAAATTAAAAGTAAAAAGTGAAGTGCACGTTCGAACAAAAAGGTGTGAAAGTGAATGTGTGAATGGAAACATAATTACCACTAGGTAATTATATTTCATATAAAACAACAAGACTCAAATGGTGAGCCTTTGTGGATGCATGTAGGCAAGAAAACTCCACCTGAAAAGGTTGAAGTGAGTTTTACCACAAAAGGTTGTTGATTGCCATCTTGTTGAAAGAAATCCAGTGTTAGAATACAGCAGGTATTAAGACCCACTGGATCCAACATCTAGATCAAAATGGGGAAGGGGCAAAGCAAAACCCGACAAAAGTTAATTGATGAGTTAACTTGTAAAGATTGGAAAATAGTTCAAAAGGCAGATGAGGCCGCGATAGAACCGTTAGGTCGTTGGATAAAAAAGTATAGTTTTAATGGTAAACTATCAACTACTGATGTAAAAGACCTACAACTCAAAATTAGGATCAAATGTAAAGATGATAAAAATAAATTGAAAAAAGAAGGTTATGAACACACGCAGGTCTGGATCAAAATAGCAGGACAGCGTGAAGAGGGATGAGAAAAAGAAAAAAGGGGCAGCAGGCAGTGACAGTGTAGGAGAGAAACAGACATTGATGTTTCACAGGAAGGAGGATGATGAATTTAGTGGGCCATATGCAGAGGCTAGACAGCTGTTGCAACAACAGGCTGAGGTCTCCGCTCCAGACACACACATAGCAGCGGGGCCACCAGGGGGGCCGCCCAAATACACACCTCTTGCAAATGCAATTTCACAGCCCAGCTACGCACCTCCTGTATTTGAAACTCCACACACAATGCTGACCCGTTCAAAAGGCAGTGTAGGAGACTGGTCAAAAGGCTTAACAACCGGAATACAAAATATGTTTTCTCCGAAACCAAAAATACCTGATTTCTCACAAGAGAGAGAAGACACAGATGTTTTCCCTCTAATAGAATTACCTAATCCACGCGCAGGCCAGGAGGGTGAGAGAGAGGTGATTAGAGTATTCAGAACTTGGACTCAAAGTGATGTTAAAAAAGCAGTTGAGGGGATTCCACACCCTAAGGAGGATGTTGAGGAATGCATCACACAAATGGAAAATCTGCGACAATCATATCACTTAAATGGAGCAGAAGTTCAGCAAATTTGGATGACCTTAACAGGTCCTGACTGGTTTTATGTAAAAGGAAATTATTCCCCTACTGATGCACAAAACCAGATTCATCCTCCTGAGAGTGGGGAATTAGATAGAAATGTGAATCCGCTTTTAGACCGGATCAGAAACAGATATAGAAGGAGAGCAAATTACACTGAAATTGGAAGGTGTAAACAAAAGCCAGAGGAGCCGTTTGAGGAGTACAGAGTAAGGATGGAGAAAATTTTTAGAGCGCACAGTGGTCTAGAGATGAATGACGCTGATGATGGAGCTTATAAACAACAGCTAAAAAACGCTTTACACTCAGGCTCACTACCAGAGATTAGTGGGTGGGTAAGTCGTCATTATATAGGCATGAGCGGGGGAACACTCGCAGAGTATGTAAATCATGCCCTGCATGCGGAGAAAGTCATTAGCAGCAAAAAAGGAAAAAAGGAGTTGGTTTTCTATCAGGAAGAAGAAGAGCCAGCTGTGTTTTATCAACAAGCCAGAGGTCGAGGTCGCGGACGCGGTAGGGCCAGAGGCAGAGGAGGTTTTGGATCACGCTCAACTGATAACCCCAGAGCGTGCTGGTCATGCGGAAAGGAAGGCCACATAGCGAGAGATTGCAGAAGCAATCCCTCCCCCCACAGTCACGGGACAGCATGACTAGAACATACACAGTTAGAAGGAGAACCTGAGGGAGAGGTTGATGAAGGAGAGGAAGTGTTAAATCTAGAGGATTTGTTTTTTGAGGAGAAAATAAGGCCAGAGATCACTATAATGGTACAAGGCACTCCAGTTAAATTTCTTTGTGACACTGGAGCGTGCAGGACCACAATTAGAGAAAAGCTACCGCACCTTTCATTGGGCCCTAATTATTCTACTGTACGATCAGCACAAGGTGCTATTAAAATGGTTCAAGAAACAGAACCTATATGGCTTAGAGACCCGAAAGGAAAATCATGTCAGCTATCAGTTTTGTGGCTGCCAGAATGTCCAGTAAATTTGCTTGGAAGAGATGCCTTAGTTTCTCTAGGCCTAGCCATTGTACCAACACCTGAAGGATTAAAAATGATCAGACAAAAACCAGATGAAGTATATGTAGTGCAAGGGACAGGGAAACCTAATTACTACTATACACTTGACGTTCCTAACAGGCAACCCATTTCTATGGGAGATTCTCTTATGAATGAAGGGAAAGGAGCGGTGAGGCAGGTTCAGGATCAAATGTCACCAAATGATTTGCATATCACCATGTGGTACACTGACCACGTTGATCCTAAGTATAAAGAACGTTTGGATAAAGTCACACCTGCTAAAGTGACAGTGACATACTTGTATTCTGATGGTATAGCAAATGCTGCAGCTGCAGTCACTGTACCAGATCAAGTTAAAACTTTGTACAGACAACACTGGAACCACATGCACATCTCTCTATGTAAACACACACATGCTAGATGGAGAGATCTCGGACAGCTAGTGAATAGAGGAGAGAAAGCGTGTGATTGGACAGCAACAGGTGTAAACACCTGGTATAGTGATTCAACTGAACTGACCAGAAAAGCATTATTCTGGACTGTGACTGTCCAAGCAGGAGTACATTTGGCTGAAACTGAAAAGTGATACATTTTCTTCACTGATGAGCAGGAAAATTTATTGAAACAAGTTCCCTCTGAACTATGGTCACAAGGACCCACGGATGTAGGACTAGTGAAACGAGCACAACCGGTAATAATCAGGCCCAAAACAGAACATCGTCCTAGAATAAAACAGTATCCTTTAAAGCCTGATGCAATGGAAGGAATAGAACCGGTAATTGAGGATTTAAAGAAAGCAGGTGTATTGATAGAATGCGCAGACTCCCCAGTGAACACGCCTATTTTTCCAGTGAAAAAGGCGCCTCCATCTACAGGGTGGAGGATGGTTCAGGATTTGATAGCAGTGAATAATGCAGTAGTTCAGAGGTCTCCATGCGTAGCAGACCCACATACACTATTAAATTCACTGAATCCAAAAGCTAAATATTTTACTGTGATAGACATAAGCAATGCATTCTTTTCGGTACCAGTGCATAAAGATAGCCAATTCTGGTTTGCATTTACTTTCAAAGGGAAAAGATACACATACACCAGGTTGCCTCAAGGTTATTGTGAAAGTCCAACTATCTATTCACAAGTAATTGCTTCTAGTCTTTCCACTTTTGAACCTCCAAGTAAGAGTCAATTGCTTACTTATGTAGATGACATTCTCGTGGCGTCAGAAACAGAGGCAGGCTGTAAAACGGACACGATTGCATTGTTAAAACATTTGGCACAAGAGGGCCATAAAGTAAACAAAAGCAAACTACAGTTCTGTCAGGAAAAAGTAAAATATTTAGGACACCAGTTATGTACAGGGGGGAGAACAATACTGGAGGAGAGAAAAGCTGCAATTCTACAAGCACCCAAGCCACTAACAAAAAAGCAGATGATGTCATTTTTAGGTTTGACTAATTATTGCCGAAGTTGGGTGCCAAATTATGCAGAATTAACTGCACCATTGCAGTCTTTGATGTATAAGGAAGAATTGAAAATGTCTGACAGCCTTAAGTGGACAATTGAAGCTGAAAATGCTCTGTGCAATTTAAAACAGGCCATGGTAAGCAGCTGCACATTGGCCTTACCAGACTACCAAAAGGAGTTTGTGCAAATGGTAGATTGTAAAGGATATTTCATGACCTCAGTTTTGACACAAATGCATGGAAATAAACTCAGGCCAATTGCCTACTACTCGACAAAGTTGGATGCTGTAGCATGTGCATTGCCTCATTGCGTGAGAGCAGTGATCGCTGCGTCATTAGCTGTAATTTCAAGTGCAGACATTGTACTTTTTCATCCGTTACTTTTAAAAGTCCCTCATGCTGTGTCTGCCTTATTATTGCAAACCAAAATGACTTTTCTCTCCCCGGCCAGACATTTATCCTGCATGTCCATTTTACTCTCACAGCCACATCTAAAAATAGAACGGTGCACAGCACTTAACCCGGCTACACTCGTGCCCACGGAAGGGGAGGGGGAGCCTCATGACTGTGAATCTCTATCAGAGCAGACAGCTAAGAGCAGAGCAGACTTAAAGGACATTCCTTTACAGCAGGGACACACACTGTTTGTTGACGGTTCTTCTAAAAAGGATGATAAAGGAAAAACAAAGACAGGCTATGCTGTCGTAACACAAGATAAGGTTTTGAGAGCAGAGGCACTCCCTCAACATTTTTCTGCACAAGCAGCAGAATTAGTAGCTCTCACTGAAGCTTGTAAATTAATGAAAGACAAAATAGCAACAATTTACACTGACAGCCAATACGCATATGCAACAACTCATACATTTGCGCAACATTGGAAAAATAGAGGCATGATAACATCTACGGGAAAACCAGTAACGCATGCAAAACTTCTTTCAGAACTGCTACAGGCTATACATTTGCCGAAACAATTAGCCATATGCAAATGTGCAGCACACACAAACGGGACTGATCCTGTTTCGAGAGGAAATGCATTTGCAGACAAAACAGCAAAAGAAGCCGCGCAGGGTGAAATCCATGTTTTCAGTATGTCAGACACTAACTTAAACCATGACATACTACGTGACATGCAACAACAATCACCCAACCAAGAGCTGGAACAGTGGAAACGAAAGGGGGCACAACTAAAAGAGGGAATATACACATGACCAGAAAATAAACCAATCCTACCAAAAAATCTATATAAATGGGCCGCTATATGGAGCCATGGGCAAACACATGTCTCCACAGGGGGGATGTTGAGCTTGGTAGCCAGAAAGTACACAACATATGGATTCAATTCCTATTCAAAAAATTTTTGCAGAGCATGTTTGATATGTGCAAAACATAATGCTCAAGGCAATTTGAGACCAAAAAGAGGACAGTTTCCAAAACCTAATTATCCGTTCCAGCACATACACATGGATTTCATAGAACTAAATAAAAGTGAAGGTAAAAAATACTGTTTAGTCATAATTGATTCTTTTTCAAAATGGATTGAACTATTTCCTACCAAAAACCCAGACGCACTAACGGTAGCGAAAGCCTTGTGTAAAGACATTATTCCTCGCTATGGGATTCCAGAAAAAATCTACAGTGATAATGGTTCTCATTTTGTAAATCAACTAATCTCTAACATAGGCAAAATGTTTTGTATAGATCTAAAACACCATTGTGCTTATCATCCACAGAGCGCAGGGTTGGTAGAGAGAATGAATGGAACAATAAAAAATAGACTTAAAAAATGTATGGAAGAGACAAACAGACCATGGACTAAATGCTTAGATTTAGTAAAGTTGTACATAAACATTACAAGTACAAATGGACTAACACCTTATGAAATTCTGTTTGGCAGACCTTACAGATTGCCTTTCTTTCAAAATGTGTGGGAAACTGATGACGAAAGTACTTTAGCTGACTACATGAGAAAAATGCTGGAGCAACGGAAAGAGGTGTTTAATCAGACCGATAACGATGATACATCCTCTGTGTTCCCACAGGATGACCAGCTAGTAGAGCCAGGAGACTGGGTCCTGATAAAAAGTATAAAGAAGAAACATTGGCATTCACCTAAGTGGGAAGGCCCGTATCAGGTACTTTTAACAACTGGCACAGCAGTGAAGGTTGCAGAAAGGAGTACTTGGGTTCATTTGTCTCATTGTAAGAAAATAATTAAACATGAGTAAAATAACTTTTGTGATTATAGCGCAGGCAGTTGCTATCATCCTCTGTATTGTAGTGTTAGTGCTGTGGTATTTGGCGTAGATTAGTGACTTCTCAAAACAGGCACCTCCAGAGCAAAGGCCGACTACAAAGGGGGCCGTAACCATAGGTTGCTGTCGTCTCAAACCCGGTGAAGATTGTCCACCACTCTGGGCAGGTGATTTAGGAGGAGTCTTAGGAGTGTTGAAAAATGGTGTTGACCCCAGCACATAAGAGGATGGTAGCCGTAGCAGGAGCAATCGGACTCGTTGCTATAACTATAATCTTGTTATGGGAAAGATATGAGACACTATCAGCTAAGGAAAAGAGAGCGATCGACTTTGTTCCTGTACACCCATGCTCAGAAAAATATCAGCAACCTGACTTCAACCCAGAAGTAGTTTTGTGTTACAACTCTGTAGCTGTGAGCCAGACCATTGTTATTCCTAGTTCCGCCTTTCAGACTGCAGTTCATCGTTCACAGCCAAAAGACTATTTCGGACATACGTTTTACCTTGATTGCACTCCCTACGGTAAGTCACCTATGGGTGAAAGCGGGTCGTGGGGTACAGTTTTTAGATCCACTGATATGAAGTGGGCTCCAAATTCCTACGGATGGGCTGAGTGTGCCCAAGAATTTAAGAGAATCATTCCTACTCTGATGGTCACTAAAGACAGTGTAACGTTAAAGGTCAAATCTGGACATGTACTCTTAGACAGAGAAAACTGTAGACGAGTATACTTGTGTGCCTGGATGTCAGGTCGTGATCCATGCTGGATTTTACGATTATGTTCCCTTCTGAGTGCAGGACAGGACACGACTTTCAACAACACGGAGGGTAAACTCGTTGTGGCAGGAGGCCAACCAAGGACAAAGACAATCATCATTAAGGAGGAAGATGGGGAGACGGATGAATGGTTCAAAATTACTACTGGCATTTCAGGATTTGAGAATAATTGGCTTTTAATGGCAGAACAAGCTGCCCAAGCAACACAGGCAGATTGTGTTGTGTGTTTGAGTGCTAGACCACTCCTACAGGTTGTACCTTCAGCTTTGAATTTGACATGCCTAGTAAATGTAATGAACTATACTACTCCGTCAGCAAAATGTTCCTTTTGGGATAAAATTCACCCTCTAACTCCACCTGAAAGGAAAAAGCCTAAGTTTTCTAACAAAGTGGCTGCAGGAAATTTCACATGTGTTAACCGTACAGGTACAGGTAAAAGACTGGGAAGACTGAATGACACACAATGTTATGCTGTGGAAACTGTGGGTGAGCACTTCAAGCCAAAATCCCGCAGCGACATCTGGTGGTGGTGTGGAGATGACAGATTGTTTGATGTATTACCAGCTAAAACCACAGGACTGTGTGCTTCTGTAACATTGATTCTGCCTGTATCCCTCGTTCCTCTCTCAGCTACAGATTTAGTTGAGAATGTTAAAAGTGTGATGCCTCATCATTGGATCCATACAGCTAAAAGGAGATCCACTAGGTCTTGGCAGGGTGATGACCCGACATACATAGACAGCATCGGAGTACCCAGGGGCGTCCCAGATGAGTATAAACTGGTAAACCAAGTCTCTGCAGGTTTTGAATCTGTTTTATGTTGGTGGTGCACTATTAACAAAAATGTAGACCGAATCAACTACATCCACTTTAATGTGCAGAAATTAGGAAACAAAACTGAAGAAGGTTTCTCCGCTATTCACGAGCAGCTTTCCGCTACCTCTTTAATGGCTTTCCAGAATCGTATTGCTGTTGATATGTTGTTGGCAGAGAAAGGTGGAGTCTGTTCCATCTTTGGGGACCAGTGCTGCACGTTCATTCCGAATAACACAGCAGCTGATGGCAGCCTTACCAGGGCTCTGGAAGGCTTAAAATCCCTTAACAGCAAGATGAAAGACCATTCTGGAGTGGACACATCGCTGTGGAACGGTTTTGGAGACATGTTTGGCAAGTATAAACAATTGGTGATGTCCATCATCATGTCTATCGCTGTATTTGCCGCTATTCTCACCTTATGTGGATGTTGTTGCATTCCCTGTATTAGAGCATTGTGCACTAGAATGATAACCACCGCCATAGCACCTGTTAGAGCAGAGATGCGGGAAGTGTATGCTCTGTTACCTTTTGTTGTAGAAACTCCACAGGAGAATGAGGATGACGATGACGAAGACATGGCTGTCTTCCTACCTGACTGAGATGATCCATCCCTCTGAGTGTACCATTTTATACTGCATGTATGAATTTGTGACCGAAAATCTTAACCAGAAGTGGTCATTGAAGGATGTAACATAAAGCAGTAAAAGTGAATAAACAGGAGGGAAATGTTGGAATCAATGTACATAAGTTATCCTACTTTTACTTTTAATTTATGAGTTACATCTTACGTCGTTATATGAGTTACATCTTACTCTTTATGTGTGCCTAATGATTTAAGTATCTTGCTGTGTGTAGTATCATTTAACCTGTTGATTTATGAAGACTGGAGAAAGAACAGAGGCCGAAGATGACACACACACACTTTCACACAGAGCTTGTTGAAGATGTTCAAGGACATCGTAAAACGAAACTAAGATTTGTGATGCATGAACCCTTTGTCCCTTAGTAAACTATGTATTAGGGCGTTCCCAACTAATAAAAGGCTTGGAGAACCCAGAGCTGCTTCAGAGTGGCGTGGGAGATTGTAACTGGGCAGTCTCTGGTCACTCTCCTTGCAAGTAAAAGATATCTAACTCTCTGTGTCTCTTTTGTACAGGTTGTGTAATACAAATGTTTGGGGTTTGAACCTAACAGTCTAGTTGCTGTATGACCCAGGGTCTGCAGGGGGGTAGTAGATGCCCCTGTGGGCCGGCAGGCGGGAACGCCCATGGGGTATATCAATGTGTGAATTCCATGTAGAGTTGTTGTTGATGAGTTGTTCTTTGTTGTTCATGGTTGTTCTTGCCTTGTTCTTTGTATCTCAACAACCCAGAGCTCTGCGACTCAGAATTTGCCTCATTGTTTAATAAATTATAATTTTGAGACCAGAATTTATCTGCTCCTTCCCTACAAACTAATTCAGGGGAATCAGAAGGAAAACAAGGGGATTTTCACCCCGACAATTTGGCGCCCGAACAGGGACTCGAAGGAGTGTGGGTCAAATGACATCTTGCCTGACGGAGTGACTACTGGTGGCCACAATAAAACAAGGTAAGCAGAACCTGTTTAACCAAATTCTGCACATTGGACAATCTAAATTAAGTAGTCACTGTGATGGGTACGGTGTTTTAGAGTTCAAATTATAAGAGGCAGATTGTAAGTCTTAATAAGTAAAAGAAAATGAGATGAAGTAAAAGAGAAAATGAGATGAAGTAAAAGAGAAAAAGGAAAAGTGACACTGAGAGAGATATTAACCAATTAAAAATAAAAAGAATAAAAAAAGGGTTAATACAATAACGTGAATGAGCGTTATGTCATTGGGAGTAGCATCCCCCGCTATATTTGGACGCAAATATAGATAAAGCTCGGTTGAAAGCCCGTGGGATTTGATGACCCCTGAAACGACAGTGATGACCGCCTAAAAAATAAAAATAAAAAAAAGGGTCACACAGAGGAAAAGTGTCACAGTGATCACAAAATAATAAAGACAAAAAAAAGGATCACGAGAAAAGAGAAAAGAGAAAAGAGAAAAGAGAAGAAAATATATAGCCTATTGTTTAAGTTGTGTTTTATGTATTGAAAATTGTGTTAAACTGTTTTGACCTCGCGCCGTCGAGGAAAGGTGTCTACTCCGCGCCGTCGGAGAAGTGAGTGTGTGTGTGTGTGTAGGCCTATGTGTGTGTGTTGCAGGTTGAATGAGTGTCTGTGTGTGTATATGAGAGTGTGTCTCTGCGCCGTCAGAGTCAGATTGAGGAATAGAAGAAGGCACATATAGGAAGGTATATTTTTAACATACAGCAGGTACGCAAGAAGGATTTGGTGAGTGGTAATCATGTCTACGTGGAGGACAATAGACGAGCAGATGAGTAAGATGTTGAGCCGTTGTCGCGGACAGGCAGGTCCGGACAACAAGAAGAGAGCAGCTGCTGACATGCAGGCTGCGGTGTGTGCAGCTTTGATAGAGCAAGGAGTGAAAGGAGATGATAGGAAGCCGCTGAAGAGCGTAATTGCAACAGCGGAGAATAACATTAAATTAAAGCGAGATAAAAATGAGGAGAAGCGTAGGACAGTGAGTGTGTTGGAGAAAATTAAGTGGAAGAAGGCAGCAAAGGCAGATGAGGAGAAACGTAAGATTCTATACCAGGCATATTTGTGTTGTCTTGATGAGGACTGTAAGGAGTTGGACACTACAACTGACACCAAGCAGGAAGTAGAGAGCGAGGGAACTCAGGGGGCGGAGATACCGCCTCCCTATTCGCCCGCTTCTATGGTAGCCGCTGCCCCACCTCAACCCCCACCTCAGGCCCCATCTCTGGGGATGTACCCTATTATAACTATTACTGATGGGAGGGTGGAAGTAACAGACAGACAGACAGGCCAATCCCTTTTAGGCTCAGTGCAGAGGCCTGGTGGTAATCCCCAGGCCTCACCCATACAGCTTTCATCCACCCCCCTTCCACAAGATGCATTTCTATGGAGAAGCCTTCAGGAGGCAGGATCTCCAAAACCTGTCACGCCCCAACATTCTGAACACACCACAAGAGCTAGCTCTCCAGACCTTTCTTGTGGATCATACACCTCTCTGCCACAGACGTCATCCACCAGAAACAAAACAGGAAGAGGAAGGCAGGTGGTAGTGACTTCTCAGTTAGCAGGAGAGGTGATAGATACAGATGATGATGATAATGTTGATATGGTAAACGGTAATAGTAGTGCTCACACCAACACAACTGGTCTGCTGCAACAGATAGACCAAACCATAGTAGAGGTGCAGCGCCAGATGAGTAAGTCTGATCTGCCACGGCGACATACTATGACACTTAGATCTCACACACAGCAAGATAAGCAAACCCAACCAACTGAGACTGTTTCTCAGTTTCCATTAGTACAGGCAGGCTCATTTCTGCGCTATAAGCCATACTCAGTAGGAGATGTGAACACACTGGTGGAAAAAATGCCGCCCCCTAGTGAGGGTGGAGGTTTATGGATGGATAAATTGGCTGAGATGACAGCTGGACAGACCCTAGCTCTAGGAGATTTCAGGGCTATTGCTTCTAGGATGATGTTACGCAGTGAGCTGCATGAGATAGAGACACAGTCAGGTACAGTTGGGCATGGTGATAATGAGAGATTTACTACATACAGTACCTGTATAGGGTTTGCTATGCGTGAATTGTTTCCATTGCCAGTGTCCACAGGTCCCCCTAAGTATACATGGGACCCAGCAGTGCCCCCTAGGGAGCATTTGGTGAAGTGCAGAGAGGATTGGACAAGGAAAACTGGTATGAATCCAAGCCAGCAGGGTGTCCAACAGCAGTGGTTCAGGAAGGCAGTAGAGGAGGGCCTCCCAGTCTCAGTCCAACAAGCCTTGAATAATAACCCAGATCTGCCTGGAAGTGCGTCCAATGTGTGGGAACGACATGTTACACATCACATGGAACAACACAAAATGAAAACAGACCAAGAGAATGTTGAATTAAAAGGGATTCAGGCTCAGTTATTGAAATTACAGCTAGGACAGGCTCGAAAGGATGTTACTGAGCAGAGGAAAGGTAAAAAAGACACCCCAGCAGTTCAGATGGTGGTGCAACCTCAGTCCACTCCTCCTCCACAGCCACAGCCCCCAGTTGCTGATAATTACTCAACCCCACCTTGGGTTTCCCCACCTTTTAATCGTAGAGGGTGGGGCCAGAATCGTAGAGGAGGAAACTGGAGGGGACGGGGCAGCCGTGGGGGAGGGGGGCGTGGACGGGGTGGAAACATGTGGGGCAGGCTTGGGAGCTGCTTCCACTGTGGTGAGCCTGGCCATTGGGAGAGAGACTGTCCTTACAAAGTGGAATACTCACGTCGTCCACAAGGGGCACCCTGGTATCCATCACAGGGAAATGGAGGTCCAGGTCCTCAGCAGTTGGGACCTCCACCACCAGGACAGTACCCCTCCATGCCATGGGGGGGCGAGGGACCACATTTAGCATGAAGGTCCCCACAGAGAGGCTTAACTGTGGGGGTGTTGGCAGAACCCACACTGCAGGTGCAGGTTAATAATTCTGATTTGCCTTTTTTGGTTGATACTGGAGCAACATATTCCACTTTGAGACATCTTCCACCGTCAACCTCATTGTCGTCACACACTGTTCCGCTGGTTGGCTTCTCTGGGGAAACTCAACATCTGCCGTTCACGGATCCTCTAAAAACTGTGTTAGCAGGTCAGCAACACAGACATTGTTTTATATACTCTGACTCATCACCAGTGAACCTGATGGGAAGGGATCTTCTGATCAAGACTGGTGCATCCATCTTGTGTTTTTCAGATGGACTGACAGTGACTTTTCCAAATGGAATGACCATTGCCTGTTCCCAAAGTGTTGGGACGGGTGGACAATGGCTTATGAAGCCACTTACTCATCAGATGATATGTGCAGACATCTACTGGGCAAGACTACTGCCTGAATCTCCTGCAGGGGGCGGTCTCTTGAGTTTGTTTCACCTGTGGAAGCCTTGGATAATGTCTCTTCGACCTTATGGCTTGCCCTCTGACCCTCTGCATGTTACCCTTTTCTATGACAGAGATGAGGATCTTGTCTATCAGGACAGGTTCACGTCTAAAATAGAAGGGCAAATTTGGCCCATAAAAGCTGATAAGTTGTTTGTGGCTGAGGAAGGAGTGGCTGCTGATGTGCAGCTGACATCTGAACAATATGAGTGGTTTAAAATGGCAGAAGAAAGTGTGCCACATGTTTCATTAGCCCTTCATCCAAAACATCAAGCTAAAGAGTTGGGCCCAATGGTTAAGAAATGTAAAGCAGCTTCTGATTGGCAGCCATCCAGATTTCCAGGTGTCCAATATTCACCATCACTTAAGGCTTACCAGATTGCCATCAACACTACTGATAGCTCTGCTTTGGAACATGAACAGCTAGACAGATGGCATGGTAGGGAAATGACTGACCATGATAAGGCTCAGGAAATGTTAGCCACATTGCCTCACCACTTATGGTCTTCCTCCCCCACAGATGTAGGTTTTTGTGACACTTGTGCACCAGTATCATTCACAGTCTCCACATCTATACCCATTTGGAGACCTCAGTATTCTCATAAGCCACAAGCTGAAGCAGGGATAGCAGACACTATTGAGGGTCTACTCCAAAAGGGGGTGTTAGAGCCCTCCTACAGTAGTTGGAACACTCCCATCCTCCCAATACAGAAGCAGGGGACTGATAAGTATCGTATGGCTCATGATTTAAGGTGTGTTAATGCCATAGTGACTACTGCTACACTTCCTGTTCCTAATCCATACACCGCACTGTCTAATCTCACTCCTGAACAGAATTGGTATACATGCATTGATTTGGCTAATGCTTTCTTTTGCATTCCACTACATCACAGTTGCAGAGATATCTTTTCATTCACATATAAAGGCCAGCAACTGCGCTACACGAGGCTCCCACAAGGTTTCAGCCTGTCTCCGGGTCTGTTTAACCATGTGCTTAAAGACATGTTGACTGGGTGTGCTCTCCCTCCTGATACAACTGTAGTACAATATGTGGATGACATTCTGATTGCAGCAACATCTGCAGAGAATTGTTTAGTTGCAACCCATTCTGTTCTGACTAGGTTGGCTGAGAAAGGCTTTAAAGTGAGTAGAGAGAAGCTGCAAGTGGCCAGACGACATGTGTCATTTCTGGGCCGTACTCTGTCAGGGAAAGGATCAGGCGTGTCTCCATTACATAAAGAAAACATTTTACATCATCCACGTCCAGGTACAGTCAAGGAAATGTTGTCATTTTTAGGGTTGACTGGTTACAGTAGACATTACATTCCAAACTATGTAACCTTGACTGCGCCTCTAAGAGGGATGGTTAATGCCAAAGGAATGAGAAACCTGTCTGCTTCTCTGGAGTGGACAGCGGCTTCGGAACAGTCATTCATTGATCTTAAAGCAACTCTGGCGAGAGCGGTTGAGTTGGCTCTTCCTGATTACTCAGTTCCGTTTCACCTTGATGTTTCTGAAACAGGTGGAGTTGTGAATGGTGTTCTGTTTCAGAAAAAAGGGGGTAAGAGACAGGTGTTGATGTATCTGAGTTTTCATTTGGATGCAATGGAGAAAAGACAACCAGAGTGCACCAGACATGCAGCAGGAGTGGCTAAAATGTAAAAATAGTACTGACAACACATAGCGTAGTGGCTTATGTTACATCCCAAGCATTCACTATGACATCATTGAGACAGAGAAGAATGAGTAAAATTTTGGAGGCGAGTAATCTCACCTTCACTCATGAGGGCATCAACATGGCAGATCAGATGGGAAAAGGAGAGCCACACACATGTCAAGCTAAGATTGAGGTTGAGATTAAAGCCAGACCAGACCTTCAGACAGAGCCCCTCCCACAGGCTGAGGATGTGTTTACAGATGGCTGTTGCTTCAGGAAACCCAACAATGAGCTACAGGCAGGCTATGCGGTCGTTAGAAGAAAGGAAAATGAGTTTGAGGTCGTATGCCAAGAGGAGGTTACAGAGAGGCAGTCAGCACAGAGAGCAGAAGTTTTAGCTATGATAGCAGCATTAAAATGGAGCAAAGGTAAAAGAGTGAACATCTATACTGACTCAGCTTATGTTGTAGGAGCAGCCATCACAGAACTTCCCCAATGGCAGAGAACAGGGTTCCTGACTGCAGATGAGAAGCCCATAAAACATGAACAGGAGATGAGAGAGCTGTTAGAGGCTCTGCAAGAACCACAGGCAGTGGCCATTATTAAGTGTAGAGGTCATAGTGGAGAGAACACTTTGATAGGCCGAGGAAATGAGGCTGCAGATCAGGCAGCAAAAGGAGCAGCAGGATATGTAAGTACTCTTCAAATGGTAACCACAGAAAAGATACTGCCAGAACTCCTCCCTAGACTTTCTATAGACGTGATATCAGATGACCAGAATAAAGCATCACCACAGGAAAAGACAGTCTGGGTGCAGAGGGGGGCAGTAAAAGGCCAAGATGTATGGAGGTCCCCACAAGGAAAGCCTGTGCTTCCACCAGGGCTCAGGAAAAGCATTTTAAGCGAGGCACATGGGCCTGGTCATGTGGGACACAAACAGATGTTGAGGAACTTGGTACACTGGTGGCATCCATTTATGCCAGAGATGACCAAGAACTGGGTAAAAGAGTGCAAGATATGCACAGAGTATAATCCCAAACCCAAAGTGAAGCCAGACATGGGAAGTTTTCCACTTCCAGTTGTCCCTGGACAAGAAATAGTCATTGATTATACAGACATGGTGGAAAAGCACCAGGGATATCAGTATCTCCTGGTGGCAGTAGATTCATTCACAGGGTGGCCAGAAGCGTGGCCTGCAAAGAAGGAGGACAGTGCTACAGTGATAAAGTGTTTGATTAACTATTACATTCCACAGCATGGATTCCCAGAGCGGATCAGATCAGACAATGGATCTCATTTTAAGAGTTCAGACCTGGAAAAGGTGGAGCAGGCTTTAGGCCTAAAACACAGGTATGGTACAGTATATCACCCACAGTCACAGGGAAAAGTGGAAAGGATGAATCAAAATTTAAAACAAAAATTGGCTAAAATCTGTGCACAGACCAAATTAACATGGGTTCAAGCACTGCCTATTGCTCTAATGACTGTCAGATGTTCTGTTAATGCTGTCACACAGTTTACACCCTATGAGCTGCTTACAGGTCGACAGTTTCCCGGACCAGCTGGCCCACTGAAACTGAAAGAGTATGAAGTAAGGTATCAGTATAAACCTTACTTTAATGAACTTAAAGCTTTGGTGTCAGCTTTTGCATCACAGGTGAAAGGAGAGACGGAGAGTCCAGACGGAGCCACACCACACACAGCCGAGTGGGTCCTCCTGAAGGTGATCAAGAGGAAGTGGTCGGAGCCAAGGTGGACAGGTCCTTACCAGGTGGTGGAGCGCACCTCCCACGCGGTGCGGCTGAAAGGCAAAGGAGACACCTGGTATCACTGGAGCCAGTGCACCCCAGCTACAGAACCAGGGAGAACGCTGAGCGACATCCAGCAGCAGCAGCAGGAGGAGAAAATGAAAGGGGCAGAATAATCCCCTGAAACCAGGAGTGTGACCAGTAGGTAGTCTACCCTATTTGGTTGAAGAGGATGAGACGGTGAATACACATACATGAGCAATCATCAGGATCAGCGTGGGACTAAGAGTGATAGGCGAAGTTAAGCGCATCACTCCAACTAAGGGTGATAGGCGAAGTTAAGCGCATCACTCCAACTAAGGGTGATAGGCGAAGTTAAGCGCATCACCCCACCAGGAGACGAACCACAGTCATCAGTAAGGTCAGCTGTCGAGAGGAAGGTCTAAAGTTTCAGGAGCAGAGGTTCTAGTTCCTGTGTCAAGAAGACTCCGGCTGACAAGATGGGACTGTGGGGTAACTGTAGGGTGTTGGGAGCTTGTGTTTTCATGTCTGTAGTTATTGTATCTTTGACTTTATTTTTGTGTGAACATAATTATTTTGTAGGTCTTCCAGGATCCAATGGTATGTCAAATCCAGGGCCCAGCACACGCAGGGTGAGGAGAGCACCAGGGACAGGAGGAGATGCATGTGTGAGAAACGGGGGAGGTATAGAGTTAGACTACTATAAGGGTTCAGAGTCCTCTTTTATCTTTGATTTGTGCACAGTAATCAACTGCGGGGGATATAATGCGTCGTGGAGACAGTATGGCGTCTATGTTTGTGGATTGGGGTGGCCAGGGGCCTGGAGATGGTGTTCTTCATGGGAACATGTATGGCAGCACACAAATTGGGCACCTAAAACAGCTAAAACCACCGCAAGGGGGCGGATCTTGTTAAGTGGGTATTTCCGTTTACAAAGAGACTGGAGCTGCACGCAGAATCCCATTATGTTATCAATTATTGGCCTGGACCACAACCCTTATGTTAAATCTTCTGGAGTGCCTGGCCAATGTTGGGACTCCTAACCCGACATTGTAGTCCATGATTACACTAAGCTCACCCCGTTTGATGTATTAGCGTTATCTACTGGATATGAGGATGGTAATATTTGGTTCAGATGGATGGTAAAACAGGTGAAGGAGCAAAATATGTCAGGTTGTGTTGCCTGTGCATCAGCGAGGCCCCACCTGTACACTGAACCTGCCCCATTATATCCAGATGATGCATGGGGATTTGGTTGTATTATGGCCATGACTCGTGAAGTCTCCCCACCAAATTGTACTACGTTGTCCTCCTTATTTCCGCCAATTAGTGAGCAAACTAAAACTGGACCCTTCAAGCCATGGAAGGGTACTGGTAATTATACATGTTTCAACATGACAGGCACAGGAATGGTTAATTATGGGAATATTAACATATCATGGTGTGAGACGGTGTTGCAGCGTAATACTTCAGTTTTAGGATCAAAGGCTAGAGCAGATTTATATTATTATTGTGGGGGGCCTCATTTGTTTGTTTCTCTGCGATTAGATGGAAAGGGTTTATGCTCTATGGTTAGATTGATGTCTCCCTTGCAGATAGTAGGTGAGAAAACTACCAAGGTGCCATCCCAACAAGGAGGAAACGCGGCGCTGACTCGTAGACGGCGGCGACACGTCATCATGAAGCGTTACACAAGTCACTTTGACTTATCTTTAGACAGCCCCACCTACATAGATGCAATAGGGGTGCCCAGAGGCGTTCCTGATGAATTTAAATTGGCTGACCAGGTTGCAGCAGGGTTTGAGAATATTCCTATTATCTCTGCTTTGTTTCCAGTAACTCCTAATAAAAATGTCGATAGAATTAATTATGTGCATTATAATGTCCTCAGGTTGGCTAATTTAACCAGGGATGCTGTAGAAGGTTTGTCTGAACAGCTCGCCCCCACCTCTCTGATTTCAGTACAGAACCGGATGGCTTTGGATATGTTATTGGCAGAGAAAGGAGGTGTATGTGCTATGTTTGGTGAAATGTGTTGTACTTTCATTCCCAATAACACTGCTCCTGATGGTAAGGTGACTAAAGCTTTAGAAGGTTTGAGGACTCTTTCTAGTACGTTACATGAGCACTCAGGGATAGATAACCCCCTGGACGACTGGCTGATTAGGGTGCTGGGACCCTGGAAGGCGGTAGTATTGTCATTACTCACTTCTCTTGCAACATTTTTGGGTATTTTGACTGCATGTGGTTGTTGTTGTGTTCCTTGTGTGCGTAGTTTATGTAACAGGTTAATTGTGTCAGCTATTGAAAAGAAGGATTCAGATTTTCATCCTCCTTCATACCAGATGCCTCTGCTGGCAGCAGAGGTGCCTGTGTCAGGTGATGAGGAAGCTTCGTTGTGAGCTCTTTAAAGAGCTCAAAAGAGGGAGTTGAAGGGTGAAAGTATTTACTTTGCACTGTGTTACCATGTAGCGTGTGTTCACATATATTGAAGTTTGTTTCTATTCATTTTTATACATATGCATTGTATTTGTAAGTGTTTATTATTCAATAATGTGTTTTTATTAGTTTTTATGTTAGGAACTTTTATAGAAAATGAAAGTAAGTATACTGAATGTATTAAGAAGTGTGGAATGTTATTCTTCTCATATAACTTAGATTTGTAGCTGACTCTCTCTGTCTCTCTTGTTTTTCTGCTCTCTGGAGAGAGCTCCGGTTGGTACGAGATGGTCATAAATTCAGACCAAGGATAGCAGCACCTTTGACCTGATAAAAGCCAGATACTAAAGGAATGTGTTTTTCTCCTGAGTGCCCAGTTTATGGTCATCCGTACATCAGCCTCCCAACCTATGAGATTTAAGGAATTGAAGTTTTACCTTATTTGGCAGTAAACACTAATGGTCTAGTTGCTGTATGACCCAGGGTCTGCAGGGGGGTAGTAGATGCCCCTGTGGGCCGGCAGGCGGGAACGCCCATGGGGTATATCAATGTGTGAATTCCATGTAGAGTTGTTGTTGATGAGTTGTTCTTTGTTGTTCATGGTTGTTCTTGCCTTGTTCTTTGTATCTCAACAACCCAGAGCTCTGCGACTCAGAATTTGCCTCATTGTTTAATAAATTATAATTTTGAGACCAGAATTTATCTGCTCCTTCCCTACAAACTAATTCAGGGGAATCAGAAGGAAAACAAGGGGATTTTCACCCCGACACCCCTGCACTAATGCTAGCATCCAAACAGAACCCTATTTATTTTAAGATAAGTTGCCAAAATCAGGTGGTGCAACCAGTTAGTCAGGTGGCACGACTGCAAGGAATGTCGCTATATAATGTTATTAAAAGCTCTAGATATATCCGTGACATGTCTAAAATGTTTACTAGTAGCCATTCAACCACTCCACAGAAGAATGGCTCAGCACAGGAGAGCCACCTCCTCAGGACAAGACTCAGCTGTTCACCTCCACCTCAAAGACAAAGGACACTCCTTTGAGGACAACAACGTTCACATTTTAGACAGGGAGGAAAGGTGGTATGAAAGAGGAGTCAAGGAAGCCATCTATGTTAAGCTGGAAAAACCTTCCCTTAACAGAGGTGGTGGCCTCAGACATCATCTTTCCACCACATACAATGCAGTGATTCCATCCATTCCCAGGAAGTTTGCACATACTCACAGTAAGAACAAAGGGCTGTCAACCAGTCCCCCTCCGGCAGTTTCATAGTCGTTAGCCAGTCGTTAGACACACCTGGCCCAGTCAGCCAGAACATCACAGGTAAGTATGGAAACATTTAGTGCTATTGTTTGTAAGTTTTTTAAATTTTACCAAAGACCCACCCACATAGGTCTGTAACCACATATAAACCATGTTTCCCCACCAAACAGTTAGAACTGATGAAGCTGCTTGGATGAGCAGCAAAACGTCTTCTAGAAAACTCTACAAGTCCAGACGCCTTGCTTCAACCTTCTCTACGTATGATGACCTGGATGACTGAGAATCTTCATCAACATACTAGTTTTAAGTTAAAGATATTACACATTTTTACATACTAATATGTACATTTTAGATGCCGCTTTGTAGGGCAAGTTCTTCAAGTAGTTGGTGAAGAGATTCAGGTGAGCTGCATAAAGTAACTGGGAGGAAAAAAATGCTTTCACTTGGCCCCACCACGCTGACGTCATTTTTTTCTACTCAGCTGAAGTTCTCAGAGTGATATCAGAACCAGAGCCTCTCAATTCATGGCACACATGGCTAATGCTTTCAGACTGGGAATTCTTTGTTACACAGACCTGAGAAGGTCTGTACGGAGCCCCTCTGATGACATGGTAAAAAAATAAATAATTTGTAGGCCACGAAATATGTATAATGTGCGCACAAAATACTAATTAATTTCCACGAAATACTAATTAATTCCCACGAAATACTAAGTGGCCATGAATTAGTATTTCGTGCACACATTTATATGGCCACGATTTATTTATTTTTTTGGTCTGTACAAATATTACTCCATATTTGAAAATGTTTGAATTTTGTTAAAACATCACTTTAGTGTTAGTTTGATTGCTGCTAGAGCCCTTCAATGAGGGTCACCTGCCAAATGTATCTCCTCCTTCCAAATTTCAAGCTAAAGACTCCATTTTAGTCTTGAAACGCTCATTAGATGCTGCTCTTGTAATGGAGTGGTTTTTCCACTCCTCTGCTGTTACCATGGTGACAGGCTGACACACAGAGGCATACAAAGCTCTGAATTGCTCTGATTCCCCAGCAATTCAGAGCAATCCTTCACATCAGCATTCAAAGCCATGCTTCAGCTGCAGCAATCAAACTTGCATTTTCTTCAGGAAATGCCCTTTTCTAGTTATCATTTAGTATAGGGTTGTATCAAACGTAATGTTGTATTAAGTGGTTTTGATGAGATGTTTACTACTCGCATTCTTGAAAAAAAACATTTGTTTTACTTAAAAAAATGTAAATAGAGACTATTTACTAAAACGTAAATGTAAATATTTGAAATGAAATGCATTTTTTCAGCATGTTTCATGTCATTACTTTGTTGTCAGGTGGTACAACTAATAACTGTCAGGTGGTGCAACCAATTTAAACTAATAAATAATAGCTTAAAGTGACCAAATGGTTTCTAAATGTAATTTGTGTACTTATTTTACTGAATATATGAATTTGTGTATTTTTTAAAATATTTTTTCTGTCTTTAAATGCAAAATTGGATGCTAACGATAGTTAAAACCTGACCTACAAAAGGGAAAAATCTTAAATTATTGTATAAACAAAACAAAACTACCAAATAATAATGTGTTACCTAGTGTACACACCCTAATGGATACTTGCCAAAGATTTATCTTGAAATAAATATTAGGAATATATATATATATATAGTTATAAATATTTGGTTGCGCCACCTGACATTTCTTGCTTGTGAAGTTAAAAAAAGCTGTTAAAATATGAGTTAAAACTGTTAGAAAGGTTATTTAATAAATGAGATTTGTTTAAACACATTATTCTGTACTCAAAAATATGCATTACATTATTTAAAAAAATACTTTTTAAAAAGTACAGTCTACATATCCTGGGAGGAGTCCAGAGCTGCAGCTGCAGGTGGTGTCAGTATCCAGCTCTCACTAACACGGTCTGCAGTGAAAGGTGATGCTGGTTGTTGAAATGTCCATGTAGCATGTACTGGAGCTCTGTCTGGGCTGTTAATGGTTAATGATGTAGTTCCTCATATTTCACTGCAGTAGAAGATGGAGATGTGCACTTATAACAGCTTTGCTTTCCCACATCCTGATGAACAAATGTATTCTTGGCTTGAGGGTAAAACATTGATTTCTGCACATGATGCAACAAGAAGAGGGGCAACAGTGGGCGTGGTTACAAAGTCCTTTGTCTGACATCACATTAACATCAGTTTATTTTCTACATCAGATGCTGAAGCTCCTGGAAGAGAGCAGCTGGGTGATTGACAGTTTATCCTTCATCAGCAGGAATGACTCCCTCACCTACAAGGTATTGATGAGCTTTACTGGGATGTGTTTTATCTTATATCTATCTTATCTTATCTTATCTTATCTTATCTTATCTTATCTTATCTTTATTTAACCAAAAGTCCAAACGGGCGGAGAAGCGGGTAAAAATGGAAAGACCATTGATTGAGGATGCTGCCAAATGTGCAAAGCTCACTGACATATTTTCAAGAAGACAGACAGAAGAGGCGAAGGGTAAGGGACATATATCGGTAGGCCCAATTGATCATTTAGTTAAAAACTAGCATACATACACTACCGTTCCAAGGTGTGGGGTCACCAGGCCAGTTCTACAGCTTCTCTGATCAGATAACAGTTCAGCTGTGCTAACAATAGTTTCACAGGAGTTTTCTAATCATCAATTAGCCATTTTAACACGATTAGCTAACACAATGTAGCATTAGAGCACAGTGAGTGATGGCTGCTGGAAAAGGGCCTCTGTATACCTTTGTATATATTCCATCTGCCTTTTCTAACTAGAACAGTCATTTACCGTGTTAACAATGTCTAGACTGTATGTCTGATTACTGATTACTGATTACTTAATGTTATCTAATAACATTAAAAAAAACATTTCCAAGTGACCCATTAAGCTACACACGTCACTTTGAACATGTGCTATGTTACCACAATTAGTAACTAAACTAAACAATAGGCTAATATTTAAAAAATTAATATTCATGCATTGTATACATAGGCAATGGCTACTGAAATGAATTTACATAATATATCATTTATTTAAAAAGTGTAATCCAAGTTAAGAATTAAGAATACCTTTATTAGTCCCACAATGGGCAGATACAGAAAGTAAAAGATAAGAGAAGCTACATACATAATAGGATAAACTACCAATAAAAATATACAATAGAATCAAAGAACAGTTTACATATGAACAGTTGTTGGAGGTAGAAGTGGTTTGTAAATAATAAATAACAATAATAAATATCTGAATAAATCAAATGAAATAATAATATATTAAATAATGTACATGTGTATAATAAGTGTGCTGTAAAAGGATTCCTTTATGGCTGGCTTTTTGGAGCTTCTGAGGAGCAAAGCCAGACCGAAATTAGGGAGAGCCCAGGCACAGCTGAATGGAGTAGTTTATTGTGTTGATACATTACCATAACAAAGATGCTGTTTGTGTCCTGGCATTAGTATTTCCATCTAGATATTATTTCATAGGTGAAGCAGATGCTGAGAGAAGAGTGACAGTGCCCAGTGAGTCTGCAGTAGCCCAGGGTAAACACAAAAAACCAGGCACCGGGACAAGAAGCAGGTGGTATTCATGGTATTCATGCAGTGAATAATTAAATCGTCGTCACAATGCCGAGGTAAGGGGGAGGGTCCACAAAACACAGGGGGGTGAAAACCAAACCAAACCCTCAGAACAATTCAAAGGCCTGGGGCCGTAACAACTGTTATGACCATTAACATGTAACTGTAACACCGACATGTAACACCTCCTGTGAAAACTACCGTATTTAAACTACCGTATAAAACTACCGTATTTTCGCGACCATAAGGCGCACTGCATTATAAGTTATTATTAAGTCGACCTTTATTGTTGTGAAGGAACGACTTTGTATATAGTTTGATTATTCGCTGCATATAGCGCTGTAGCTCGCAATAATTACATAATACAGATGCAGCTGATTGGTTTGTTACTCACACGTTATTCTGCATAACAATTTGAAATGTGTATGTACAATTTTCTGTTTCACATGCCGCGCCTGTGTGGTGTTTTTCTTGTTGTGCTCTGAGCTGCAGTGACGTACGCTCGGACCCTCGGGTCTGAGCTTTCAGACAGAGAGTTACAGAAGTGAAAACCCAGGAAACCGCTCCGCGTCCTCCGCAAGCTGCTCACATCTCTATATGTGCGAGTTCAAACCTGCCAGCTCTCATCGCTGTCAGAGTCACAGCCACACACGTTGCCGGCTGGCTGTTCAGAAATTATTATTATTATTGTTCAGAAATTATGCCGGCTTTCACAAAAGCTCGGGCAACAGTCACTGCAGAAACATAAGTCCACGCATCCACAATCCATTCACATACGCGGGCGTAACTTGCCCGGCGCTGCCTCCCAGTAAAGCTGTGCTCGCTGTCTGCCATCCATCGCTCCTACGCTGCTCGCATCTTTATTTTGAACACCCTGTTTATGCCGATGTCCAGCGGTTGAAGTTCTTTGTTAACCCTCCCGGGATTACGGCAAGCTCCAAGTTCATCTGCTTCACCAGGTTTTTTACACCGGCGGTGAGACGGGCGCGAGCGGAGTCGCAGATCAGCAGCGAGGGTGATGCGTGAAAAAAACCATCCGGTCTCTTTACATAAACCTCCCTGAGCCACTCTCATTTTCCCCTCGTCCTGACTCCAGCTGGAAACTTTTCTTTTGGCAGTGTCTTCCTCTTAAAAATGACCGTAGGCAAAAGTTTTTGTCCGTTACCATGGCAACCGACAACAACATCGAACGCTGATTCTCGTGCCCCGTGGTCCGTATTGATACCGTGCTGGTCCCCGTTCTCTCCACAGTTTGGTTCACGGGGATGTCGAAAGTGAGGGGGACCTCATCCGTGCTGGTGATGAGGCTGGGCTGGATGTTTTTGCTGGCAATGTTGTCTCTGCAGTAGACGTGGAAGCTGGCCAGCTTTTCTTTGTAATCTGCAGGAAGTTGCTGCGCCTGTACTGTAGCGTTCAGCTGATTGGTGAATTGCTGCCAGCGTACGTAGTTTATGTATCACGTCCCTGTGTCTGGTACTCAACCCATACATAAGGCGCACCGGATTATAAGGCGCACGGCCGACTTTTGAGAAAGTTTTAGACTTTTAGGTGCGCCTTATAGCTGTGAAAATACGGTAGAGTACTCTTGTGTTACCAACAATGAAAGCTGTCTGCTTTGTTTGCTAAGTTTGCTTCCTCTGTGTCTTCACAGCATGTCTGCCAACCTGAGCAACCAGACTACATATCAGAATGAAACACAGTGTTATGGTGACATATTCTTTTACCTCACAGTGATGGAGGTGTCCTTCCTTCCCATCAGTGTGCTGGGAATCATCCTCAATCTGTTTGTGTTGGTGGTTTTCTGCTTCCACAAGAAGGCCTGCACTGCGCCTGAGATCTACTTAAGCAACCTGGCTGCTGCTGACTTTCTTCTGATGTGCTGTTTCCCCTTTGACGTTCTAGTTTTAGCAAACGATTACATGAGTTCTGCCATATGCAAACTGATATCAACTATCATCTACATGAACACCTCCTGCAGCTGTGGCTTCCTTGTTCTGGTTAGCATAGATCGTTATTTGGCACTGGTGCACCCGCTGTCCCATGAAAGACTGCGCAGGCCAATTTGTGCCAAACTGGGATGTGTTCTGGTGTGGACTCTGGGTTTTCTTCTGAATGTTGATGTTATCGTTTACTTTAAAGCAGTACGTGATCCTGAGAATAATGTTACTGAATGTAGTAGTGTTTATCCAAGTAGAAGTCATGATGTGCTGTTTAGTGTTCTGTATTCAACATTCACCTTCTTCCTCCCCCTTTGTATTATGTCCTTCTGCACTGTCAACATTCTTCATGTTTTGAGGAACAGGGTAACAGAGAGCTCAAACACTCAGAAAATGGAGCACAGGGCCACCACTCTGGTCCTGGCAGTCCTCCTGGTGTTCATGATCTGCTGGCTGCCAGGCCAAATCGCAAGAGTCATACATTTATTACTTGTATATACCCCTAAGGATGAGTGTCTTGTTAAATTATTGCGCCTCATCAGAGTCTTTTCCTTCTTCTTGGGCATTTTCAACAATGCTCTCAACCCAATTCTCTACGTCTTAGTCGGGAAAACTTTCCGCCGAAAAATGAAGGAATTATTCCAGCAGTGCAGAACATAAACAGCAACCACAAGACACACTTCCACATATACAACAGACACAAGTAACAGTTGATGGTGCAAGATTTGGATTTTCCATTAGCTTTCCATGGTCATGATGTTTAATGTCCCCAACAACCATATAACATCATTGCAGGCATCCTTGTTAAAGTAAATGGCATCATTAGAAAATAGGACTACATAATAAAATCCACTAAAGGAAAGCTGCACTGTAGTGTAACTGTGAAGCCATAATGGACAGCAAGTACAGTTGCTCATTGGATGAACTCAAATTGTGTGCAGGATTTCCATCTGCTATTAAATATGTGTAGCCCAACTCAAAACAGTGGCGAAAAACATCAATCAGGTCTCCAGAGTTTACTTCACCAATACAAAGTGCACTCTACTCAATATAGCTGCTGCCCCGATGCGGCCTTGTTTTACTGTCTTTGCATGTGTGGATGTGGCAGATGTTTTTTTTTCATTGGGACATAGTCAAGGTGAAAATAAGTATGTAAATTGATGTATTCTACATTTAATCTGATTATATTTCAGGTTTTAGCTGCAACAAAAGCAACATCAATGTTACCCTGCCTCCTCAAGAATAATTTCTCTCATAGGAATGATCTCATTTCCTGAGGGAAGCATATTCACTGCAGTTATCTGAAGAAGTGGTGGTTGGATTTGATAATAAACGCATTTCATCTATCAGTGCACAGTGTGAGAAAGACATTTAAATTGTAACATGTCAATAAAATAAACATAAACTAAACTAAAAATAAAATTAACAGTCAGGTGCATCACATGCTGGGTGCTGCCTCCACTGCATTTACATCTGGCAGTGAGACTGAGTACAAAGCTGCGAAGTACGGACTGAGAAAGGCCATCACAGCAGCCACAAGCAGTACAGAGAGAAGCTGGACGCTTCGAGACCTCCACTGTCCACACAGAGAGGAGGCCCACAGACATCTGGACCACTGCACCTGTATCTGCCCTGGATTTAAAAAGGCTCACGCTCCATACTGAAATTCAAAAAACTCATTTCACTCAGAAATTCATGCGACGTTAATCACCTCTCGTGAGCCCCAGTACACCCAGAGCGCCAAAGTTCTGGTTCTGGCATGCCTTAAGATGTTCTCCCTCCCAGGCTACTTCCAACCACTGACTTTGACGCACTAGAGAATAAGTACTTCCTGTATCAATGATGGCACAACGTTACTGGGCACACGCAGCAAGGACAGTGGCACTTTATTCCCTAGCTGAACAATGGTCACCACGTCAGCTGGTTTTCTAGTGGAAACCTTCTCCTGGGGCTTTCTCAGCCCCTTTTCTTTTGCTTTCTGTTGATCCACTATCCCAATATTCCTTGGTGGACATACAGTCTTTCTCCACCAGGGTGCCTACTTTCACCAACTGATCCATGGTGGTGACAGTGCCTCTAAGACACCCACTCCTGCTTGATGCTGGGCAACCACAGAGCCCTCTGTTCTTATGACTCAGAATGTTCCTTCTTCACTGTTAGAATAAATAGTAATTTTGAGACCAGATATGTTTCACTTCTTCTTAAGACATACACTATGGGTGCTCCTTGCAGTGACTGAATGTCAGATGCATGCTGTGCAACTAATCACATGCAATGCACTATGCAATGGAAAACATTGGTTACAAGAAATGATTGATATTAGAAAATGTTATTGTTATCTTCTGAATACTTTAGTGGACAGGATGTATTGAATATTTTAAGAGATATGTGTACACACAAATACAAAGATGGTCCTAAATTATAGCTACATTATAAAAGCTTCAAGTTGTAAAATGAAGAAATGTATGGGAGCTAAATGAGCCGGCATTTCTTGATGAGATGAACCAAATGATCCGGCTCAGTAGAAGTGCTGCAGTTCCCACCATGCAGTTTCCTATCATTATTATTGACAGCGTTTCCCATGAAAAGAATCTAAGACTGATGGTCTGAATTTGTTTCATAATGATATACACACGGAAAATCTCGTTATGTAGTTGTTTAATTTTATTCATTGTGTTTAAATACAGTGCTGCTTGAGAGTTTGTAAAGCTTTCAGAATTGTCTGTATTCTTTTATAAATATGACCCAAAACATCAGGTAATTTTCACAAAAGTCCTGACGGTGATGAAAGAAAAGCCATTCAAAGCAATATTAAAAGAAGAAATCTTTGACTTCATTTATATGTGACCCTTTGCCTTCAGTACCACCTGTGACTCCCTGTATAGCAACAGAAGCAACCAAAAGTGTTTTTAGGTATCTATATGTGCATGCTTGCTTTTCAGGAATTTCCCCTTATGTTATGTTTTTGTTTTCCAGGTGACCTGTCTGACGATCTTTAATCTCTTCTCTATATAAAAGCTTTTCTATCTTTCCTGTCCATCTACAACGCTCTGTTTAAATATTGGCATTGACCCATCATGTCCTCAATAAGCTGAACATTTTGACATTTGAACAGTTTCAATAGCACAAACTATGCCCAAGATACGCTGAGCCAAAAAGTGTACGGAAGAAAATATAATTTAAAAAAAAATAAAGTACTGTCGTAGCAACGGCAATCAAACTAAAGAGGGTGAAGAACAATAGATTGATTGCCTAGCAACGGCAATAAATAATAAATATATATATAATATATAGGCCTACAAGTTTTGTATTGAATAATGATTCAAACATTCAAAAATCAACATTACATCACAGGAATGTGAGGCTTTGATGATGTCATCAGCACACTGACTAGATAGTGCCAATCATTTTAAAACATGCAAGTGAACTCCACCTGACGGAGATACATCTCGACACATTTGCTCCATCACTTCTGAGAGAAATCAAACTTCTCACCCGTCCTACAAGGATTGTTTATCCAGACAAGAGCTCAGCAGACTGAACCCCAGCACAGCTACAAAGCTTCCAGCATGGACAATGTGAGATTATCTTTGATAGTCAGTTATCTTGTATGTACCTTAGCTCTGAAAGTGCACTACTGCTAACACTATATATATTCATGATAAAATAAAAACATGTAAATATGAATGTGTATATAAGATATGTAAACAAGTGGTGAAAAGTGGCAGCTGGGAAACTAAATTAGACTTTTGAATGCATTATATTTGTTTACTTTTAAGATGGAGAGTTGGTAGCTTCCAACCTTTCTGTAACTCTCAGTAACTCTTTAACACTTCTGTTAACTCTTGCATGTGCACCTTGAGGAACTGTTAGCGTTTTGGTACCTTACAAGTGTATTTAAGCAGTTTAGTGACAATATTACTGTATTTTAGCCAGCTTTTGTTGTTGTTAAGTTATGGCCTCGTTGCCATAACAACACAGCTAATGGGTAATGGCATCATTACAAAGTAAGTGTCCCTGCTAGCTAGTGAGTCCCTGCTGCAGAATGAAGGTGGACCTACGATGACACACTGTGACATGGTTGAAGTAAAAGTGTGGAAGCTGTTGCACTAGACATTGTTATGTTCGTATCTAGAATTATAATGCCCTCCCAGTGTTCTTCATCAAGGGATTGTAAAATGACACATGGCTCATCAATCAAAACAAACATTGCTTTATTTGTAGCTGCTATCACAGCACTGAAAACCAAGACTTTAAATAATTCATCATGAAATCAGTTTTGGTTAATGACAGTGTGATTATTGTTTTATTGTACTTTATTTTAACATATTTTAAATTTGTTTTAATTTATTCTTTAATTTATTATTTTTAGTTTATTAAAGTGTGTTATAAATAAAGTTGCAGTTGCAGTTTTGTGGTTATACAGTGCTAGAACACACTATAGTTGTCATTTAATTTAATGTAATTTAATTTGGCACACATTTTGACAGATTGCTATTCTCAATTAGGCCACATTTACTAGACTCCAATCATTTAAAGAGAAGAAGGAGACTCTCAACACTGTAGTAAGTCAGGGTAAGGCATGTTGATAGTTGTGTAAAGAAACACATCAAGGTGCTCCTTCATCGTTTTAAAGGACAGTTTTGAACAGGAGGCACTGGAGCTGGTGATGGCTGCAACAAGCTGTAAACAGCAGCTTGAACTGCAGCTGCTCTGCCTGACAGCTGCTGTACAACTGAAGCTTGATTGATTGACTGATTGTTCATGAGCTTCGGTCTTGTTGAGTGTACAGTCTCCAAAATCAGCTCATCAGCTTCTGCTTTCTTCAAGCTGTAAATCATGAGTGTGGTTAGTGCTTGCAGCAGCCACACTCATGATTTCCGGCTGCTTCTAAACTAAAAGCATCATATCTGATGTCATGTTTGGCTCACACTGTGTCAATGATACATCACAACTATATTCAGAGACAAACAGACAAATATGGGTCAAAGAGGAAACAGCTGTTCCAAACTTTGCTCAGATTATTGTTAAGAGGAGGAGGATGGTCAAGCTGACATTAGCTGTTCGGAGCTAGCTTGTTTTCTGGCCATTCGTATCAATGTAAAGTAGAAGTGGCACATGGATGAACGCTGGCTTTCATTCTGAAAATCTGCGTTTCATTCTGTTATGCTGACTTTCATTCCAAAAAAGTTGCCTTCCATTCAGGGGGAGCTGAATTCTGTTCCACAGTAATGACTGTTATTCTTTATAAAGCTCTGCATGGACTTGCAGCAGACTAGAACGCCAGCATTCCAATTCCTGTCATATTCATTTGTTCAAAAATCAGCATGGTCCAACAACGGATCCACTCCTGACCCCGTGTGTTTTGCTGCTTCCTCTCTGCTCTCCCACCTCTGTGTGCTTGTCCCCCGCTGATTAGCTGCCCTGCCCTAACGTGCTGCACCTGTGTCTGATTGTAGACAGGCTCTGCGCTCTTCACATGATTTGTCTGTGTGTGCAGGTATGTTCAGCACAGAGTTAGGTCAGGCATTGCTGTGTGTCTTAACCTGTTTGACCCGGACTTGCCTCTCAGAACTCAAGTTGTTGCTGGTGATCCCCTTTCCCTTTGGTCTCTTCCAAAAGCTAATGGTCCTTAGAATGCTTCTCAGAATCTCTTGCAAGGTAACAAGAGAATCTGGTGGGGAATGCAGAGAGAGACACACAGAGTAAGTACACAAGGAGCAGGGAGGACAATGAGATGCAGGTGAGACACATTAGGGAGGCAGGTGATCATCGGGAGGAGGGAACACACAAGGAAGGAGGAAGACAAGACACCTGAAACGAGAGGAGCCACAGTGCTTGGCTTGTCTGGGTTGCAGCGGTGGAAATCCCTGAGGATGGGTGACGTGGGTATCCAGGATCTCTCCTCCGGGCCATATCCCTGCCAGTCTACGAGGTACTGGAGCCCCCTGCCATCCAGAAGTCGGTGCACAGTGTTGGCTGGATGGCCGTCGATGAGGCATGGAGGTGGTGGAGTGGGAGTACAAGCAATAGGGCGTACAAAGTGTTCTGCCAAACAGGGACTTGAACCTGGACCCTCAGATTAAAAGTCTGATGCTTCTAATACTTCACTAGTACACTTCATGTAGTGCAGTGAGTCCTGATTGACTTGCGATTGTATTTTTATACAAGGGGGATTAGCTCAAATGGTAGAGCGCTTGCTTAGCATGTGAGAGGTAGCGGGATCGATGCCCGCATCCTCCAGCCTGCATTTTAAGAGGGAGGGTGTAGCTGGATGGATAATGTAGTGGACTCCCACCCATCAGATCAATTCCCATGAGTTTACAGCATCATTTATTACCTGAGTTTCCCCTCTGGCTCAAGACTTGTTGAAATAGCACAGAGACACTCTCTGGCTGTCCACATCAGTGTCAGTGAAGATTTCAGACTGTTTATTAAGTGTTCATCTTGGAGCTGTTCTAAATTTGCTGTGGACAGCATACTGCTCATGTCAGGATGGCCGAGCGGTCCAAGGCGCTGCGTTCAAGCTGGGGAACATTCGTCCGTCTAAGATGGGGAAGAAGGGGGGAGAAGGGGGGAAAAAGAAAAGAAGAGGAAAAAGGGAAAAATTAAAAAAGAAAGGAAAGTTGTGGAAACACATCTAATTTATGTACGTATTTCAGGATGCAGAAACTCAAATTGACACTTTTAGGATTTTACTTTGGACCACAGCTTGGATTCGAACCGGCGACCACAGGAATGCTAGTGTTGATCTGCATCTGCTACATTTTTTGGCATCATTTTTACAAATGGACATATGGATAAACGTTTTAACAGTCTGCCTAAAGTAAACGGAGCGTTACTATTAAGCAGGGACTCTCCTGTGTTGTACTCTATTTACCTTTGTTGCATAATACAGACCACAGACACTTGAATGAGACTGTTTCGGATTTATTAACTCAAAATCATATTTTCTTACATCCCAAATAACGCTGTAATCCGACCCATATTTACAAATAAATGTCCCTTCAGTCCCGATCAAAAAGTAACAGGCAAACAGGCAAACAAACAAAAAACTCCTCCTGGTGAACCCCACGCGGGATCCTCTCTCTCCCTGGGCGATCCTTGTCCATAAAAAAATGGTTATTGTCCGTATTTTTTTTTTCGCATCACGGGTCCCTCTTACTCTCCCCGTTTTCCCGTTTTCCTTCACCTGTCTGCCACCGCTGTCCTTGGCGTCTCTCCTCCCCTGATGACAGTCCTTCGTCTCCTTTCACCCACAGCATGTCAGCTGGCAAAATAGATCACCCGACCCCCGCTGTCCTCACAACAATATAAAATAAAATATTACAAAGAATGCCGTCGCCTTGAGCGGCCTTTCTCTATAGGTAATAGGCATTAAGGGACAATGTTTATTTACAGGAAGACATTTCTATATGGCAATACACCAAAAATCTAAATAAAAACATTACTTATGTGGTAGTGCTTAAACGTGGGTGGAAATACTTTGATTCTCAGGTTTAAAACACTGCACCTTAAATAACATTAGTAAGCACCGAGTGGCAAAACAAAATCCACTTTGTGTAACGGCCGTAACTCAACAAATCTTTCAATCTATAAAAACGTCAACACAGTACAAGAGTTTACATGACACACAAACGTAAACTAGTGTCACACGGCACTGTAGCAAGTGTTTAATTACCGTACAGACTGTTTTTCTCGCTAGCTAGTGCAGAATGAATGACGACCGGTATGCGCCATACTGATTCTCTGCTCCAACATTTGTCCACCGTGATTGGTCAAATGTTGGAAATGTTGGACAGTGGGGAAGAAATCCGCTAGCTGATTGGGCGCACCTCCAGCAATTGAAGGCTTGTGATTGGCTCTTGTGTCCAACATTTTCCAACATTGTAAGGACGATCCTTCGCCAGCTGGCGTTCAGGTCGCAGTCTCCACTGGAGGCGTGGGTTCAAATCCCACTCCTGACAGGTCTGTTTATTTCCTCTGGAGGGGAAATAAGTAATCATTTAAATAATTTATCCTCTGGAGGGGAAATAAGTAATCATTTAAGACATTGACTGACTTAGATTCTAACCCAGACCACAGAAGCCAATTGGATGATTTCATCTGATATGATGAGACATTACACCAAACCTACAGGGGTTCTTCCTGTTTTTTCTTGCCACTGTTGCCCTTAAGGAGGTTCAGTCTCTGGCTCTGATTGGATGACGTCACAGGCTGCTGTCAGGTTAGGGATTTAAGTCCGGAATTTTGTCTACCATTCTGGAATCCTGTCTACCATTCTGGCATGGATGGATGTCTATTCTGGTATGCTGCCGCTCGTTCTAGATTTCTGCCTTTCAATCTGGAATGATTTCTTTCAATCTGGAATGCTTTTCATTCCAGAATGCTGTCTTGCTGACTTTTGTCCCGGAATGTTGCCTTCCATGTCGGAATGCTGACTTCCATGACGTCACAGGCCGCTGTCGGGTTAGGGGTTTAATTCTGTCTACCATTCTGGAATCCTGCCTATTATTCTGGAGTGGGTGGATGTCTATTATGGTATGCTGCCACTCATTCTAGATTTCTGCCTTTCATTTGGGAATACTTTCTTTTATTCTGGAATGCTTTTCATTCCAGAATGCTGTCTTGCTGACTTCTGTTACTGAATACTGACCTCTGTTCCAGAATACTGACTGTTATTCGGGAATTCTGCCTATCCTTCCGGAATACTGATGTCTATTCTGGTATGCTGCCACTTATTCTAGATTTCTGCCTTTCATTGCGGAATTTTGACTTTCATTCCGGAATGCTGTCTTTCATTCTGCAAATGTGCTCTTCATTCTGTTATGCCGATGTTTGTCCCGGAATGTTGCCTTCCATTCTGGAATGGTAACTTCCATTCCAGAATACTGGACCTCATCTCAAGGCATCACAATAGTCAGAATGATTCATTATGTGGTGACCATGAATGCAGATGAAAACTCTCATCTCTGGCTCAAGACTTGTTGAGATAGCACAGAGACACTCTCAGTCTGTCCACATCAGTGTCAGTGAAGATTTCAGATTGTTTAAATAGAGAAGCAAGAAAACAAAAGTATATAAAGCATAAAACTCTCTTTCTCACAATAACATGTGAGAAAGAGAGTTTTATGTTCAGTGCTCCCCCTGCTTGTTGGGACAATTGTAGAGCACCTTCCTAATAAAGTAAACAGCGTAGAATGGACAGTGAAGGCTTGTAATCTCAAACGACCATGTGATCGTGAACACAGCCGGCTTGGAAGCAATTCAACTTGTGCCATGTTGGCACGTGAGTACTTGCTCAGCTGTCGGCAACTTTCTGTGATAGCTGTCTGTCAAACGGAGACTCTGGTCGGCGCAGATTTACCTGCGAATGAAATGGAAAACAAGTAAAGGAGCGCCAACACCAATCTGGACAGGACAAACTGGACAAGACCATGCACTCATGGACAGAACCAACCTGGGTCGTCAGACTCTTCATCGTTACCTTTTGCCGGTTGTTGTGGCTGAGTGGTTAAGGCGATGGACTAGAAATCCATTGGGGTTTCCCCGCGCAGGTTCGAATCCTGCCAACAACGGTTCTTTTCATCTCCAAGATCACTTTATGCCCCTCCATCGTTTACAATTAACAAGTCTGATGTGTTAACAACGAGCTCTATGAAAAAGTTCATCTTCACCAGTGCTGCCATTTATATTTACTGTCTGAGGACCAAACCCTGGCACAGTCCATCTGACACTTCCAAAAACTATCATTTTAAAAACGCTGGACCGAGAGCAACTGGTGTGCAGTGAGGAGGCAAAGGATAAAACGTCCCAGCACATTTCAAACCCAGTTTCACCCTGAGGCAGAGACTGCTTCACCTTAAGGACAAAACACCTGGGAAAGGCAGATCTCAGGGTACTACAATAGTCAGAATGATTCATCATGTGGTGACTAGATGAAAAATCTCATCTCTGGCTCAAGACTTGTTGAGATAGCATAGACAGACACACTCTCAGTCTGTCCACATCAGTGTCAGTGAAGATTTCAGATTGTTTATTAAGTGTTCATCCTTGAGCTTTTCCAAACTTGTTGTGGACAGCACACTTTTTATGTCAGGATGGCTGGACCCGCCTTGCCCTCTTATGCAGCCCTGCTCCTGTGAGTTGGTGCTGCCCACAAGCTGGATTGGGACAAACCACCTTCACTTTCCACAGTCTGTAGGGCATCCAAAGGAGAAGTGGGTGAGCAAAGAAGCGGTCTGGATGGGGCGCCTGGTGGTACAGATGACTCGGCTCTGGTGGGAAGTACCAGAGCTTCAAGTTGTGCTGAAGCTCTAGTTTTCCTTTTGGGCCTATCCTGAATAGGGTCTTCAGAATCCACTTGTGGTCCTGAGGTGGCAGCCCCTCTGACCACAAACGAGGCAGTTGAGGTGCTGGAGTCTCTGTCCTTGACTCAGCGGGCTGTGTAGTGTAATAACAAAACAATTCACAAACATATCTTATATGGACCACAGAGACATCGGATACTCAACATTTTATAAATGAAAATAAAAAATAACTTACTGATACAGTGGCACATGCTGCTCCAGGACTGAGGACAGGCACTGAAGATGGAACATCTGTCTGCAGTTCTGGGAGCTATAGAAACATAGCATGATACTTTATGATTTACACTCACACCTTGAGTTATTTCATTGAGAATACTGTTGTGCATTTTTCAGTGTGTGATTATATTATAAATTATATGGGAAGAAATGCACATGCAGTTTTCAAAATGTGATCAGTACTCACTGAGGCAGTACTGCTGGCTGGGGAAGGGGAAGCTTCTTTAGAGGGGTCACTAACCTCAGTCTGTAAAGTAAGAAGTCTCAGTAACTTGCATTAACAAACAGCTGCTGCTTCATCTCTACTTACCCGGGTTACTTTTCTGGCAGCACTAAGGTTTGGCTTTGCAGCAGCAACATGAGCACCACCAAACCTTGGCTTGGAAAACTGAAAGACAGGAAAGCCATGTTATGTCAGTGTACTGACAAACTATTATTCAGTGATCAAAATGACAATTGTTTACTGCAAACTTATGAGTCAGTATCTGTGTCAATCAACTGTGTAGTGCTATGTATTTGAGCTTATTCAAGCAACCACTAATCCTACAGTGCCTTTGGTAGCAATAATGCCATAATGACAACTTTAGTCAATAAATGTGTTGTTTTGTTGGCTCTGTTTGTGACGTATGCTTCAGTGACGGTTGGATAGTATGGTCTCATACCATTGACAAAGTCAGTGGTGGCCGCTGCTTGATGACCCCCACTCTTTGCACTTCCTGCCCCACAGATGTTTGAGCAGATGTGGTCTGCTGCTCCACAGTGCCTTGGACAGCACCCACTGCTGTGGACTGTTGCCCTGCAGGCTCCTGTGCAGTGCCTGCTGCAGTTTGCTGTTATTACATGACAGGAGAAACATCATTAATAGTCTATACTGTTATTCACACACTCAAGCTGCAGCTTTTTCAGTTTACCGTCTGAGGATGAAATCCATACACAGCTCCTCAACTGGCCAAACAAGGACATTTGTCCATGAACGTGCATGGGACATTTTTCAATCTAAAAATGACAGTACAAATCTGATATAAATTATGTCATGATTGTATTTTGTACGAATCCATAAAAAACAACTATTTTGAGGGTAGATGATGCATAGTCATAGTGCATAGATACTCGTACCCTGTGATACAGCTCATACCACTTCTTCTGCCTGGGAGCTGGCCTGTTTCCTTGATCTGCAGGCCAGCTCCCAGTGCTGGCAAACTTACTCAGGCGGGACATCCACTCTGAGTCTGACATCGCTTTGTGCGATTTGGATGACATTGCTAAGGATGATAAATGTACATTAACATTTATAAATGCATAAAAACAAAGACTAATATTATAGTGTGTGAACAGATATTGTGCTACTGTAATGATAAAAATATCATCAAGCAACTTGACCAAGATGTATATTAGTGACCTGTTATAGAAAATGTTACAATGTATTTGATATCTCGCTATGTTTCTCTGGTAATTATTTTAACATGTATCAACACTAAATTACATAATCAGCACAATAGTCTTGCTCCCAATAAAACAGAAGGGAAAGTTCAACATCACAAAGGCAGTGTGGTGTTTTCATACAACAGATATCATTGATTGATTGATGTTTTATTAAGTTAGCTCAACATTTGACGTAAATTAAAACTCTGTTTACGTAAAAGAAAACTGTGTTTAGATAAGCAAATAAATTAGTGACATTCTCCCTGTTCATACAGTAAAAAAAGGGGAAAATGTGGCCTCGGTGCATGAATGTGGTCTCTAAAGGGACGGCACTGTCTCCCTACTGCAGGATCAATGTCACTCAAGCAGCCGGGGTAAAGGCAAAGCAGCTTTTACTCCTCTCTAGTAGCGCCTAATACTGCAGCGGTTTACATCTGAAAGCGGTGTTCATAGATATTCTCCGTATTTCTATTGAATCTGGGATAAACGTGGGTGGAAATACTTTGATTCTCAGGTTTGGTGTTTAAACACTGCACCGTAAATAACATTAGTATCGCCGAGTGGCAAAAACAAAATTAACTTTGTGAAACTGTAGTCGTAACTCAACAAATATATTAAAGTCAACACAGTACAGAGTTTACATGACATACAAACCTGAAATAGTGTCACACGGCACTGTAGTAAATGTTTAATTACCGTACCGTACCGTGTTTTTCTTGCTAGCTGTCTCAGATTGAATGGCGACCTGTATGCACCCCCACTGAATCTCTGCTCCAACATTTCTCCACCGT
>NW_021144797.1:1760683-1788183 GCF_900634625.1 Parambassis ranga | reverse complement strand
AATGTCTGTAACAAAACATAATTTCCCCTCGGTGATAAATAAAGTAATTCTGATTCTGATTCTGATTCTGATGCTGGACAATGAGTCCACCCCCTGCAGGACACCCTGTCAGCTCTGCAGAGCAGCTTCAGTGGCAGACTGCTCCACCCTCGGTGTGTGAAGGAGAGATACAGAAGGTCTTTCCTTCCTGCTGCTGTCAGACTGTATAATAACCACTTCTGATAGGAGCAATATTCACACACCACAGTGTACAATAAATAAATATATATATATATATATATATATCTTTCCTAACTTATCCTTTGCTGTCTGTATCTGCTGTTGCAAAAATGCAATTTCCCCATTGTGGGACTAATAAAGGTTTGTTAATTCGCATCTAGACTGGCACTGCCAGGTTACAGTGATGCGATTGGTCTGAGTCGGACGTCATTACGTAGAAATACAACACGGCCCACAATACAATATATGGGAGCAGTAGCTGGAGTTTTTCACCCGGTTACAATTTTAAGCGAGTGAATGCAGCGATCAGTCCCTGTTTACTACAGAGGACGCTATAAAACATTCAGTCAAACCTGTCCAGACTGTTCCAACTGACTGCATCACATCAATGTTATTCTACTTAAAGAAACAGGAAAAAAAACGTAATGATGACAGAACGCTCCTCCTACAGCTTTAAAGCTACAAACATGCTTTCAAAACTAAAGTGTCTAAATGTGATGACACCCTTGCTGTGAACTTTGGGACAATCTGACAACATTGTAATTAAAAATGTGCAACTCAGAAAGTAGCCATGCTATACAGCTGAAACTTTGAACATATTTTAAAAGATGTATTTACTTAAATATAGTTAAAACTGTAGTCATAGCGCCACCATGTGGTGAGATATAAAGTGTCAAAAACATCGGACAAAACAGTAGTGGACAACTTTAAATAGTGTAAGATTTTTTATTTTGGAATATCTAATAGCGTTTCATTTCTATTGGCTAATAAACTTTTGTGGGCGTGGCCATGTGTACTTGTACATACTATACTTGTATGTACTATAACTGATGCATACTGTAACATATAGCTGCCAAATTTGTAGGCTAGTACTAAGATTTAGTGTACCAAGTGTGTTGCGGTTTGGCCACTGGGGGGGCGCTATAGTGAAAACATGTATTACTCAACATAAATCCATCCTGTTTTTCAAATGCTTCTGTGAAATACCTGATATGACTTCAACAGCCCAGCTTTCTGGTGTGAAATGGTCGCCTGTAATAGCTGATATCCCAACCCAACACTATAAAGCTTTACAGCCTCTGTACTGCCTCATGCTTTGTGATGTGCCCGTGCTTCTGGTTCTCAGCTACTCAGCGTGCTGCAGCTCTTTTAAAGCTTCATCTGCAGCATGCTGTATGTGCTGCTAGCTGCAGCAAACAGCTCTGCAATCACACTCGCAGTTTCTTCAGGAACTGCCATTCTAGTTAAATTAAGAGATCATCATTTTTAACCACACAAAATTATTGGCTACTGCACCAACAAAAACTCTTATCAAAACACTATGCCAATAACATTCTGACAAAGAATGTTATTGGCATGGTCTATGGGACAAACACACTAGACCGCGTGGGCATTGGAAAAGGCGTCTGACTTCGGATCAGAAGATTGAGGGTTCGAGTCCCTTTGTGGTTGAGGTTTTATACAGGTAGGAAACCAGCCAACTTCTATCTGTGGTTTATCCGCAACTCACTTCCACCTGAGACCTGACTATTTATTTATTTATTCAACATCTGTCCAGTCAGCAGTCTTCCCCATGATTGTGTCTGCTTTGCAGGTGTTTTGAGTTCATCATCTGATCACAGTGTGACATCATTAGTTTATAATATTGAACTTTTCCACAATATTCTCATTTATGGAGATGCACCTGTACATGGTGGCTGATTACGATAACAAACTGAATGAAGTGCTGTGAAAAAGAGTAAAATATACAAACATGAGACAGTGGGGACGTGATTTTGGATTCAATCGTGTCCATGACTCTCAAGCCTGTAAGGCTGCAGAAAGAGCCTTGGCTCAACGAGTCCACTCGTGCGCTCAGACGCGCATCTAGGCAGGCAGAGAGGAGATGGAAAAAGGACAAACCTAAAATTTGTGGGATCTCCTCCAAAACGATCTCACATCATACCAGCAGGCTGTTAAAGCTGCAAAGACAGAATATTTCTCCCCACTTGTGTCTGCAAATGCTCATAAGCCTCAGGTTCTTTTTAATGTGTTTGATTCTCTGGTGAATCCATGTGATGCTGTCTGTATTGAGCCGTCTCCTACTCTGTGCAAGGCTTTTAATGAATTTTGTATTGGTAAAATTTTAGCATTTAGACACCCGCTCTCGCAGTCTGCCCAGGAACCCCTCAGCTCTTCTCCCAGCTCCGCTGTCTTTGACAAATTTGAGCCCTGTCTCACTATCTCACCTCACTGAGATTGTTAAAAATTACGGCCTGCCACTTGCCAATCTGACAGCATTCCATCCCGTCTTTTTAAAGAGGTCTTCTGCACAGTTGACACTTTTAGCTTTACAATTATAAATCTGTGTCTGAGCTCTGGATCTGTTCCATCCTCTTTTAAACATGCCACGGTGCAGCCTCTTTAAAAAAAGAAAGGCCAATTTTGGTCTAACCAATTTTAGACCAATTTCCAAGCTCCCTTTTATCTCAAAGGTTTTAGAGAAAGCTGTTCTTACTCAAATCCAAGAATTTTTAAAAACAGCAAATGTCTGTGAACCGTTCAATCTGGTTTTAGGCCTCTCCACAGCACTGAAACTGCTCTTTTAAAAGTTTTTAATGATCTCTTGCTCACCCGTGACTCTGGCAACTGTGCCATTCTCTTGGCTCGCTTAGAGCACCGTGTTGGCATAAAAGGCACTGCCCTAAGTGGTTTGAATCGTATCTAACAGACAGATCCTTTTCAGTTCAGATAGGGCAGTTTTCTTCTTCAGTGGCCCCTCTGACCTGCGGGGTGCCCCAGGGGTCGGTTCTGGGCCCGCTGTTGTTCTCTCTCTACATGCTACCCCTGGGGTCCATATTCAGGAAGCACAGCATCCCCTTCCATTGTTTTGCTGACGATGTGCAGGTTGTATTTGCCGCTTAGAGTTTTCTGCCAAAGATTCCCTCCAATCACTGCTAAACTGCATGAGTGATATTAAGAAATGGATGGACCTAAACTTTCTAAAATTAAACGAAAACAAAACTGAGGTTGTCTTGTTTGGTCGCCCCGACCTAGTCCAGGTCCTTGCCAGCTCCCTTGGCCCACTGGTGCCAAACATACAAACTCAAATGATTCAATCTAGGCCACCTGCATTGCTGCATTAATTTCAGATTGCAACCTTTCTCCCAGTTTTTGTCTGATGTCAACAGGTATCAAGTAGAAGCAGACATATGAGCTATGGTATGATGATAATATATGATGATAATATATGATGATAGATATATTAATGCTGAATGAATCTTGAACCCCTTTTTTCTTTCAGATGACAAAGCCAAAGCAAATGCTCACCTGTCCTGTATGTGGTGGGAACTTTTGGTATGTGTCCAGGCACCTCATCAAGGCCCACCACATACTAAACCCACAGGAGCGAAACTTGCTTAATGGCCTGGCCACAGGCCATATATCAATCGGCTGGTGCAGTGTCCCGTGGCTGGCTGCACACAGCTGGTGAAAGACATAAAACACACCTTTCCAGGCAGCACATTGACAAGTGTAGACTGCATGAAGCCCTGATAACACCGGCTTGTGAGGGCGAAGGTGGTGGAGAAGGTACTGAGATGCTTTGAATTCTATTCTTAGTTGTTTTTTTCATGCCTATTCTGCCATGTATAATCCCCCCCCCCCCCCGCCCCCGGATAAATAAAGTTGTTTAATTTGATTTGATTTGAAGCTCTCGGCACTGAGGCGACCAACCCACAACCGCCTATGGTGTCAGAGCTGGACCTGCAGGCCAGGGAGGATGAGGCGGGGACGACCTGCACCAACTGCCGCGAAATGGCAGCCAAAAACCGGCCCCTTCGCAAGAAGGTGCACAGCTGGAGGTGAGTGAATGGTAACAGTACGGCTTTCACTTCTACATAAATTGTACTCACATACGATGCACTTCTTCTTCTCTCTCTACAGAGAAAACTGCAGGGGGCTGGAAAAGTAGGCCCCAAAAATAAACCTACTGCTCCAGCCACTGAGGCAAGTTGTTTCCCAAGCAAGAATTTCACTTTCAGCGGCAGGAAAAATGCCAGGCTCTGATCTAATGTTTCTTTTACAGACTCAGTCTTCATCCAGCTGTTGTGAGGATTCTATTGTAGAGGAGGGGTGGCAGGATGAGGTGCAGCGGGAGGTGGAGGCAGGGTGTGAGGAGGCGGAGCCATGCCTCCTTAAAACCCAACCCTCTGCTCCAGCCACTGAGGCAAGTTGTTCCCCAGCAAGAATTTCACTGTCCACCGGCAGTAAAACAACCAGGCTCTGATCTAATGTTTCTTTTACAGCCTCAGCCATCATCTAATGAGGGTGTGGCGGTGCCGGCAGAGGTCGAGGTGGAGGTGCCTGAGTTTCATGATGGTGAGTTCAAGGAATAGGAGCAGCCAGGAGCCCAAAGCCGGTGACGACAGGGCAAGCCTGCCGGCATTCCTGGCCCAGCTCATAGTGGAGGACAGGGAGGAAAGGGTGAGTGAGCTCACTGCACAGCTCACAGTGTACATTCAGAAGGTTGAAGCGAAGCACAGGAAAAAAAGCGAGGCATCTGGAGGTGTGGCACACGTCCAGATGCCTCGCTTCAACCTTGTGCCTGGCCAGCATCTTTTAAAGGCCGCAGCAATGGGAGTCAGCCCTCCGGCATTTGGACATTCCCGAGCTCAATTGGTGAGTAGCAAAGGCTGTGGCATAAGATAAGAGACATTTACTGCTGCCTACACATTTTTTTCCTGTTGTGTCCTTCACAGAGAGCTACATAGAGTCATATTCCTATGTATATATTCTGTCCGGAGGGCACCCCAAAAATGCAGGAAAACGCAGTATCGAAGATGAGCAGAACCAGGGCGTTCTGCTCATTATGGCCCGGGCCTGGTCGAGCAGAACACCTGGATGTGGGAGTTTTCTGGGCAACCTGGCGCACCTTGCTGCGTGAGCTTGAATTTCTTCTAGTGTTAAACATAGTACTACTTTGCAGTGTAACTCCAGCTAAATCAATTTTCTTTTGCTTATATTTTTCACAGTTACCCGGCTGTGGGTGCGGAGGATGGCCATGTCCGCCAGTGACCGTGGCACTCTACATCGGCCAGGCCACTAGGCTTGTGGGAGTGCTTGCGAGACACCCCCTCCGCAGCACAGCCGGCTCAAGGCACAGGAGGTGGTCGTCCTGTTCAGGTACCTCAAAAAAAATGTACAGGACCTGAACAGGACGATCCGTGGGCACCAGATTGTGGAGGCTCGGAAACAACAGCAGCTGGTGAGCCAGGAGGGCGCTCGGGACCTGCATCCGCCTGGCCAGAGACAGGATTCCCTCACTGCTGGGTAATGCTAGACTCCGCACACACAATCCCAGCTTCACATACTACACATACTTCATCAGTCTAATCGTATGAACTGAAAGTTAGCCTTACTAATGCATCTCTCTCTCTTCTTTTCACAGACGATGTGGAGAAGGCCGCACCCAACGATCCGGTGACAGATACCGGTTCTTGGGTACATGGCCGCCTTCCTTACCTGCATATATGGACACAGGACCGGGTCCTCACCCATATGCGGGTCAGGGAGGTGGAAAGTGCAGTGTGGGATTATAGTACGGGCTACCTCGTCAGTGTAAATTCAAGATGCCTGCAAAAGAGTTTACCATGAGTTTTAAAGCCTCAGAAAGAAACTAATGGTCTGTCTTTGTGTGTCTGCTCTTCTTGCAGGTCCTGGACCACAAAACATGCTGTAAATTCGGCCAGGCCTAGGTTTTGCCAAATTTCAGTGGTTTCAGGCGCTGGCTGAGGCTCCATGGCCGGGCGGTTGCCCAAACTCGTTGTTTTTTAACTCAACGAGTTTAAAAGGGGGAGGGGGGAAGCAAAAACATGACAAAATATTGGCCCACCCTTCTGGATATCCGCAGTGCTGTGGCTACCTACGTAAGTTTCAGATACTCTCCCTGGTTTCCCTGAATGCCCTATGATCCATACCTGATGTCGCCTTTTGCTTGTCTTTTTTCCACAGAACTTTGAGGACAACAATCTGACCATGAAGGAGGCAGTGTCCTCCTTCATGGGTCATAACATTGATACACAGGAGCGTTTTTACGCCTTACACAAAACCTCAGCCGGGCAAAGTCCCTCAGGGAGGTATTTGTGCGGCTGTCCGTAAGGCAGGCCTCCGTGGAAGAACTAAAAGCCGGAGATGACTCCCCATCCACCTCTGGACTGAAGAAGGGCCAGGGAGTCATCTCCTGAGGCAGAGGAGCGCCCAGCCAAGGTAACTCACTTGTGTGCAGTTGATGGAACATGCCTGCAAGCCAATAAATGTTAGCATGTCAGTTAGCATGCCAATTTGACGGACCACCATTGTAGAAGTGACCCTAATCTGATGATGAACTGGCTTACCCTCAGGACAGCTAGGGACAGTAAGGGAATGTCCCCGGACCCGCCATCTGATCAGGGACACTTGCCTGTAAGGTGCTGTGAAATGTGAAAATGAGTAAAATATAAAAAACATGAGACAGTGGGAAATGTCGTGACCTTCCCTGGTCCCCCCGGATTGTCAGATTCCGTCTCCTGTATTCAGAACATTGAGTGAAAGAAGAATACCCTGGGTTTTGTAGTTTCGCCTTTTGCAAAAGGGAGAACACAGTAACACAGGCCTTTCAGTCTTTCGTCCATACGTGTTCTGCCCCTCCCCTGGACACAGGCTTGTTTTATTGGAAGTTGAGTACATTTGCATAATAGATAAACAGTTTCTTCAAGACCCTCGTTGGTATTTCCCATATTGGGACATGTTGCCCCTTTATCTCCACCTACTAATTATCATAATTGGTCTAACATATTATTGACTATGAAACCCTTTGTCCCTTCTATTGTTGGATGATTTATCTTAGTCCATGCCTCCTAGTGCTTCGGTCTTCACCGCATCAAAGAGTCCTCCCCTAACTCTCTGTAAGAGTTATAGATGGGTTTTTCTCTAAGTGTAAGCTTATATAAATCAAATACATACGTGGTCTGTATCATGTCATTGCGTAAATACCTTGTATACTTCACAGGACCTGAGTGGCTCTTTCAGCCACAGACATTGGGTTGCAAAAGTCCGAGACAGAGCCTGTTGACAGAAATCAAAACTCTAAAGGAGAAGGGTTTGCCATGTTAGAAAACAAACGAGACTTCTGCAGAAAACCATGACCATGACTCCACCTGGTAGGTCAGTCTGTTTCTTTGAACTCAAACGTTTGAACTAGTGCCGTCACATATGATTTTAAAATATTAATCACATTAATCACGCGTTGCTGTAATATTATTGTGATAATATCATTCATTTTTTTAACCTATACTCATGGGATGAACTCAATTAAATTGAGGTTTCCATCCATAAATACTGGTAGCCCCAACTCAAACATTACGTTAATGCAATATAATGCAATATAAACCCTTACATCAAGAAATGCTGGTTATATAGTGTTATATGGGACCTAAGTGGAAAATACCATTTTAACTGCTGCTACACAAAACCAATAATCCATCTAACTCATATTTTGGCTAATCTTGACATATCCATGACAGATATAAATATATGCCTCAGCCACCTAACTTTTGTTTTGTGGAAAATAACTCATTTTTGTGTATCTTCATAAAAAATTACTGTGACATCAGTAATTCAAACTTGGCATTTAAAGGGTTAAATTTCCCACAATGATTTAATGTTTGTAGTTTTGAGCAGGGCTGAAGTTGTTTAACATATTTATGCAGAAAAAAAAGTAAGAAAAAATATTAATCTGTTTATTTTTATAGCAGTTTTTTGGAAGTGGACGTTTTTGTCCCCTAATGACCACAAAGGGTAGTGAATTAAAGTGACGCCTGAGGTTTAAAGACCATGAATGCATCTGTAGTTAACATGCTTACATGTGCATTATGTGCCCCCATTGTTTCTGTCTTCCAGAGGACCTGTCCTGAGCTGTGCAGGGCATGTGGGGAGAGCAGCTCTGGAGCTGATGGTGATGGATGGGTGTTCATCTGCAAGACTGGAAAATGGAGGGACATCCTGGACAATCACTGGGTGGACTGTCACATCAGGTCAATCCATCCAGGAACATGGTTAATTCACAACATGTGTTTCTGTGGACCCCTGAGGACACTGGACACCTGAAGGAACTCTACTGATTTCAAATACCCACAGCTAAGACTTCAATCTGTTTATTTGCTGTTGCAGTTTTGTTGAGGCCAATATGATTATCACATCTGTATCTCCTGAAACTTTACAACAACGAAAAGAGTAACTGAACTAAAAAATACAAATTAAAGAAATTAAACAGCAACAAACTGGGAAAACAGAATGAATGAAGACACGCAGAGTAAGACAGGAACAAAGAGGACACACAGAATGGAACAGACTCAGCAGTCAGAGGACAAGGAGAGGAACAAAAGCTGAACTAGGAGACAAAGAAGCAAAAGCTCATTATTTTCTACTAAAGGAACAAGAAAACACATCAGGTTTTCTAAAGGAGCAACAACAAGCAAGGCAGCCCTACTACAAAGGACAAATGTCCCTCTGTGTCTCATCTTCCCTCTTGTACTTTGTCCTCCTGATCAGCAAGTGGAAGCAGGTGAGCTCAGTACAGAAGGAGGGGACTGGGAGTGTCTGGAGGAGCAAAGGAGAAGAAGCAGCAAGTACCAAGAGCCCTGAGCATAGTGTTCAAGATTTAACAAGACCAGGTGACAACAATCATGGCGAGCAGCTGACCAACAGGAGGGAAACACAAGAGGAAGGAAAGAGTCCTTTCACAATAAAACAGGATTCCACCAAACAACAAGTACATGAAGCAGGAAAGATGGAGGACTTAAAGGGAAACAAAGCTGACACAGCTGGCATCATGACATTAGTAACAGTTCAAATGCAGTAAACATGCTGCAGACATGTGTTCATAGATGAAGTCAAACATCAAATGTGCCGTCCCATTCACCTAAATGTTACTAAGAAGAGGACGTCCTGCTGCTCCTTAAACATGATGGTCTGCTGTGGGTCATGTCTTTGTTCTGCACATGTACAGCTAACATCTCCAGTGTTACACAAACACATCATGTGCTGCTTGACTGGTTCCATTCATGGTAGGAAAGCATGTGGAAGTCACACATGTCAAATCTGTGCTAGCCTCCCTTCATTCAGGCCATATGAAGACAAAGAGTCTGCAGGTCCAGGAAGTTATAATTAACTATCATTAATAACAAGAACTTATGATGCAGCCAGCACATGAAGACCCCTTTAAAATAATAAACCTCAAAAACTGGTGTTTTCATCAAAAAGTGACTGTGGCCCCACAGTAAGTCCAGGGGCTTATTTCTGCCTCAAAAGGACTTGATTTCACTCTGGTCTGTGATATTTAACAGATTATTGTTGAATCCTGGAACACTTCAAACAGACCGGTGCTGTAGGTGGACTGACTTGCAGCCACCCTTTGAAATATCTTAGAATAAAGGTGAGGTTGGAGATCACAGCAGTTCAGAAGCCTGTGGTACTTACTCTGTTGCCAGAGACAGGTTGATCTGGCCACACTTGGCCACAGACTGTCCAGTTAGGATCAACACTGATTGTGGATCAGTTTCAGCTGCTGTTGTGCAAATGGAACAGACAACAGGTGGAAATGAGAGGCAGTTATCAAGACAGCCCCTATAAAGGAGAGGTTCTGCTTCTCAGGAGGGTCACACCCTAATACAGACCACTTCCTGTTATGCAACAAATACACTTTATGATTCAATGTTGAGCTAATGCCACAGCCACAAACAGACATTTCTCCCAGCTGCTAGACAGCAAGCCTATCTAGACATGGAGGACAGTCTCCTCTCCTCATGGAGGACAGTCTCCTCTCCTCATGGAGGACAACAGTCTCCTCATGGAGGACAGTCTCCTCTCCTCATGGAGGACAGTCTCCTCATGGAGGACAGTGATATGCAAAGTGTTCAATCTTTGTTGACACAGTTAGAAGAAATCTTTGTTCATATCTTTACCAATGTCAAACTAAGAGAACATGTGCTTTGTGTTGTTCTCCCACCGACTGAGACATGAAAAATAAGAGGTCACACATGGCTCGTTGGTCTAGGGGTATGATTCTCTCGCTTTAGGGTGCGAGAGGTCCCGGGTTCAAATCCCGGACGAGCCCTGATGTTTAACTTTATTCCATTGGAGACCAACTCCTTTTTGTTGAACTCTTTTCAGTTCCTTTCCAACTACTACATAGCTTTACAAAGCTAACAAAGTTCTATTCAGACTCATCCCATCCCAGAGCAGTTGTTACACACCCTTGTTCGGGGCTGGGTGAATGGGTGGCCGTCTTACACACACCTCCGCCACATCTTTTACATTCCATTCGTGTTTATTCAAAGCTGAACAAAGGTCTTAAAAAAAATACAAAATAATTTAACTCAAATGAAAATCACTCAAAATTAATAATGCTTGGCCAAAGGTGGGTCAAGAAACTGTTTGCCACCTTCTTCCACCCTCCTCTTCCTGTAAAAACCCTAACTAAACACTAAATGTAGACTTGTTATACTAAAACCAAAAACAATATTGTACAGTGCCAAATTAATCAAAAAATGGCTACAACAATATAAGTGTCACAGCAAAGGCTCTGAATACTTGGGACCATGTCATATTTCACTTTTTCTTTTTAATACATTGAGTTTGGCCACTCCCCCGAGTAGCATCCTCAGTTCTGCCGAGTGGCTCATCACATTACGATAACATCTTCCCAACCCATCTACTCTTGGAGAGACACAGTCATGCTGTCTACACTTTAACAATGCTACGTGACTATGCTGTAAATGTGTCTTCACATCATCTGAGCTGCTCTGCACTGTGTGCCCTGGTGCGGCCTCTGCAGTGCGCAGTGCTGCCTTTGCAGTGCAGCCTTTGCATTGTGCAGTGCGGACTTTGCAGTGTGCAGTGCGGCCTCTGCAGTTCAGCCTTTGCAGTGTGCAGTGCGGCCATTGCAGTGTGCAGTGCGGCCTCTGCAGTGCAGCCTTTGCAGTGTGCAGTGCGGCCTTTGCATGTGCAGTGCGGCCTCTGCAGTGCAGCCTTTGCAGTGTGCAGTGCGGCCTCTGCAGTGCGGCCTTTGCAGTGTGCAGTGCGGACTTTGCAGTGCAGACTTTGCAGTGCCATTGTACAGAACAGAGCATGCCTCACTGCACTGGACTGCATATATCCAGGGGTGGCAGTAAAAAAACAGCAGCTTCCCTGAGGGGAAACTCAGTGATGCTGTAACCTCTGTTATGCTGACTTTTTAAAAAAAAAAAAAATACTTTAAAGCCACTGCTTTGTGGCTTTGGTGCACAATGGATAGCGCATTGGACTTCTAGTTAAACACAGGAGAAGTGATTCAAAGGTTGTCGGTTTTGAGTCCCACCAGAAGTGCTTTTTAACTTCCTGTGGCGCTGTCCTTCAGGGTGGATACCTGTTGCAGCAGCTCTCGTCCTGAGAGCTAGAAAAAAAATGAAATGTTCCTTTCAGTTGGATGAATCGACAGAGCAGAGCATCTCCAGTGCTGCTCAGTTGATAGTTTTGGTGTGCTATCCCTGGAAAGGCGATATTTTGGAAGACTTTCTGTTCTGCAAGTTATTGCGCAGATAAAGTCTGTCAATCCAGAGATTAAAGCTGCTCACTGTATGCTGCTGAACATGAGGCACTGCTGGATCACTCTGAGGTGCGATAGGTGTTGCAATGGCTGCAGCACAGCGCTCAATCAGAGGGGAGCACAAGAAGCAACATCACTGGAGAGCAGACTGGAGAAGAAGGCAGCGTGGTCAGAGCAGTCAGAAACAGGTGCTGCAGGGTTTCAGCCTTTCTCTGACACACAGGACACGACCTGGTTCAGACCATGTGCTTCATCTGGTGCAGAATGATACAGCTGTAAATCCCTCTGTGCCTCATCTTGAAATCTGTGTCAACACGTGCTGTCTCAACAAGTCTTTAGACCGAGGTGACATTCATGATCAGTATTGAGTATTGTGGTGTATGAGATGAGGGTAATATGTTAAGCTAGTTGTGTAACGTCTGTTTAGAAGCTGTGTTCAGCAGTGTCCTCAATCAACTGTGGATCAGCCATGGTCACAGACACTCACATGTTGTCATCAACTAAATTAGCTGTCAGTGTTCCAGCAGCTCTTTGATGCTAAGTGAGTGCTCTACCATTTGAGCTAATCCCCCTTGCTGGTATGCCAATGCCAAACATTGCGCCTTGTCCTGCTGCAATATGGAGCCAAATCTGGGTCATACATTGTCAGCCATGCTGCTACAGTCCTTGTGTGGTGCACCCAAATATGTGCAACCACATTTGGTATTTTGAGAATCAAAAGCAGGTAAAAATTTTATTTTGTTGATACTTTAACAGTGCTGTAATACTTTAATAAGTAATAAGATCATTATTTTGCATGTATAAAAGGTATGCCTGTGCGAATATGAGTGAATTAAGTGTTATAATGGTAAGTGGAACCTTTGGCATTGTGATTGTCACTCCTCAGTTGTGTACTGCGGACCAACTTCCTGTTTCCTGTTAGAAGCAACCCGGAGAACGAAGCGAGTGCTACTGTGTTTCTTTTGCTAACATTCTATTATTCTCAGGTCAGTATTTGGTTAAAAATGGTCACGAATGAAAGCCTTAAGCTTCGTATTGTTTCTGTATTCGCTGACAGTGATTTCATAATGATTTGGGTAACTTTGAGTAACTTTAAAAGTAGTTGTAGAAGCTAACGATGGAGCTAATTGGAAGGTAGTAGCGGTATAGCCGAGCTGTGGGTAATCTCGCGCTACTTCGAGTAATTATCGCGCTGAAATGCTCCGCTGTAATTTGTATCAAGTATATGTATATAGCACACTTATGTCGCTCCAATTGAATGTATGTCTCCTGATGTGTTGATGTGTGATTATAAGATAGAGCTGCATTATTTGTTCAGTGTTATATGTAATGTTTGATGAAAGAATGCAAATTATTGGGTTTATTTTGGTGCAATGTCCAAGTCTGTGTAAACTTGTATGTTTATTTAGTGAGAAATACTGTTATACTGTTTGGTGGGGAAACATGGTTTATATGTGGTTACAGACCTGCTGGAAAAACGGAGGTGGTGGCCTCAGACATCATCTTTCTACCACATACAATGCAGTGGTTCCATCCATTCCAGGAAGTTTGCACATACTCACAGCAAGAACTGTGTCAACCAGAAGAAGGACTGTCAACCAGTCCCCCTCCAGCAGTCTCACAGTGGTTAGCCAGTCGTTAGACACACCTGGCCCAGGCAGCCAGAACATCACAGGTAACTATGGAAACATTTAGTGCTATTGTTTTTTTTAAGTTTTACCCAGACCCACCCACTGAGGTCCTCCACCACATATAAACCATGTTTCCCACCAAACAGTTAGAACTGATGAAGCTGCTTGGATGAGCAGCGAAACGTCTTCACGAAAACTCTACAAGTCCAGACGCCTTGCTTCAATCTTCTCTACGTATGATGACCTGGATGACTGAGAATCTTCATCAACAGGAAACATGACCCACAGCCTGAACAAAATGTGCTTAAAAATACACATTATGAGGCTGGAAAAAGAGAAAGACTTCATGAGGATGTTTTAATGGAGATGTATCTCACCCAGTCTCTCATGAAGGAATGTGATTTTAAGTTTCACAAGGTGCCTGGATATATACAGCATTACCAGGTTGATCCATTTGGAGTACATATGTACACAGAGACTGGAGTAAGCATCCTCATGGGAAAAAATGTGGCTGTATATCTAGATGCTACAGGGAATGTGGTATCCAAGGTCCCTAATCAAAGTAAACGACTGCTATACTATGCCCTAACCCTTCCAGGTTGTGGTCAAAATGCACCCCCCTCCCAGTCTGTGAAATGATGACCAATGAACACTCCATCCTACTTTCTGGCTACAGTAGGATGGAGTGAAAAGTATCACAATACACTCAGAAAAGTATCACAATACACAACCCTGAAAGTAAAACAGGTTGAAACAGAGAGGGAGAGCATTGACAGCTATTTAGACAGAGCTTTTGCAATGTGTTCTAAATGGAAGACAGAGAAGGACATACAAACATTCACAGTCTTGTGCATATGCTCTGCACATGTGATTAAAGCTGTCAGTAAGGCAATTGGGAAAAAAAAACTGCAGATAAGAACTTGAAAAGTTTTGCCACATTTGCATTTGCTAGGTTGCAAAACAGTACTTCAATGGCTGCAGTACTCACCATCTTCCGTTCTCTCTGCCGTGTGTTAAAAGCCAAACACAAGAGCAGTTGTGTCCAGAAACATCTTGAGACATTGCATGACTTGATTAAAACAAACATCATTCCAGACATGGAACAAACAGGAAATGCTGACACACCCCTAGCTCTGGAAGATGACAAACAAAGAAGAAATGTCAACACCATTGTTGGAGGATCTCCCTTTACACATGTGTTTAAGAGCATCTTGGAGGAAGTACAGACAGAAATGGAAGAGGATTCAGAGACCTCACTTCCTGAAGACATTCCCTACTTCTGTCCTGCCGTGCTTGATGTTCTCTTTGACAACTGCCTTGGCATATTTCCCCTTTGGAGTGGTCTCATGTTGAGACGTGTGAAAAGGGATGCATGTGACCAAACACAAATCACAACCAAAACCAGAGAGACAAACTGGCACGTGCAGAGATGGTTTGGAATAGTTAAACATTGTATTTTGAAAAAGCAGAGGTGCCTGAGGCCAGCAGCATTTGTTAGAATAATGTATGGGTCCTTACAGGGAAGATACAGAGAGCATATCATGTATCATAACTCTGAAAACCTGCTCATTGAAACTATGCTCAATTATGCTATGCTTATATATCATAGCATAAAACACAGGACAGGAGAAGAGCAAGCAGAGCAGAGAGCAGCAACAGAGAATTTGGGTGTAGCTGTTTTTCCTCTGTCCCCTTGGAGCTGTGACTTGTGCAATATGTCACACTAAATAAAGACATTTTTGTGACTGTATTTATGTATTTGTTTCTATTTGTTGTATAAATGTTGTACATTATATACATAAGCTGCATATACACAATACACCCAGTAGGCATATTATGTCAGATTTGGACAAACTTACGTTTGTATTTAAACATCTTTGTTTTCTAACCAGTCCAGTGTACATGAGCACCTCACCTATGGATACAGGGATAGGCTCCAGCCCCCAGTGACCCTGACGAAGCAGGTTCAGATGATGGATAGATGGATGTTGTCCACCACGAATTAATCGTGGAAGGATGGTGAAATTATTAATAGTCTGACACACTCACACCAATAATTCAGACTATTAGATAAAATGAGTCCAGTGTTACCATGTATTGCTTTGCAGCAATCAAACTAATAAGATAATGATGTCACGTTGATACAAAGTCAGGCACAAGATTCAAAGGTAAGTAAAGGATCCTATGGAGAGGCTCCCTCCATGCCAACTGTCAGCAGCCAAGCTAGTCGGCCTATAGGCTGCTTGTTTCTGAGTCTCTTCTGCCACCTGCTGGTCATATAGAATAACAATTCAATTCAATTCAATTCAGTTTTATTTATATAGCGCATATTACAATCAGACATTGTCTCAAAGCGCTTCACAGGAACCCCCCTAAGAGCACTGTGGCAAGGAAAAACTCCCTTTAAGAGGAAGAAACCTTGAGCAGGACCCGTCAACTTAAGGGGGAACCAGTCCTGCTGCTAGTCAGAGGATGGGGAGGAGAGAGAGAGAGAGAGAGAGAGGATGAAGGAGAAAGAGAGAGAGGGAGAGAGGAGCAAACATGATACAAACATGATACAGTACAGAGCAAACATGACAGCAAGATGAAACGGTGATTATATTGTAATAGATATCTATATATATCCCCTCCGTGGACCGCCACCTTACTGTGGTGGAGGGTTTGAGTGCCCAGATGATCCTAGGAGCTATGTTGTCGGGGGCTTAATGCCCCCAGGGTCTCCCAAGGCAAACAGGTCCTGGGTGATGGGCCAGACTAAGAGCGGTCCAAATACCCCTTATGATGGAAAGAAGAACAAGGACCGTGACGTCGCCCGGTATGGCGCAGCCGGGGCCCCACCCTGGAGCCAGGCCCGGGGTTGGGGCTCGAATGCGAGCGCCTGGTGGCCGGGCCTTTCCCCACGGGGCCCGGCCGGGCTTAGCCCGAAGGAGCGACGTGGGGCCGACCTCCCATGGGCCCACCACCGGTGGGAGGAACCGTAAGGGGCCGGTGCAGAGTGGATTGGGTGGCAGTCGAAGGCGGGGGCCTCGGCGACCTGATCACTGGACACAGAAACTGGCTCTGGGGACATGGAATGTCACCTCGCTGGGGGGGAAGGAGCCTGAGCTTGTGCGGGAGGCTGAGCGGTACCGACTAGATATAGTCGGGCTCGCCTCCACGCACAGCTCGGGTTCTGGAACCCAACTCCTTGAGAGGGGTTGGACTCTCTTCTATTCTGGAGTTGCCCATGGTGAGAGGCGGCGGGCTGGTGTGGGCTTGCTTATAGCCCCACAGCTTAGCTGCCATGTGTTGGAGTTTTCCCCAGTATGTGAGAGGGTCGCCTCCCTGCGCCTTCGGGTTGGGGAGAGGTCTCTCACTGTGGTTTCGGCGTATGCGCCGAACAGCAGTGTAGAGTACTTGACCTTCTTACAGTCTCTGGGAGGGGTGCTGGATGGCACCCCAACCGGGGACTCTGTCATCTTGCTGGGAGACTTCAACGCCCACGTGGGCAGTGACAGTAACACCTGGAGAGGCGTGATTGGGAGGAACGGCCTCCCCGATCTGAACCCGAGTGGTGTTTTGTTATTGGACTTCTGTGCTGGGCATGGTTTGTCCATAACGAACACCATGTTCGAGCACAAGGTTGTCCATCGGTGCACCTGGCACCAGGACACCCTAGGCCGGAGGTCAATGATCGATTTTGTAATCGTGTCAGCTGACCTTCGGCCTTGTGTTTTGGACACTCGGGTGAAGAGAGGGGCTGAGCTGTCAACTGATCACTACCTGGTGGTGAGTTGGATCCGTTGGCGGGGGAAGAGGCTGGACAGGCCCGGCAGGCCCAAACGTACTGTGCGGGTCTGTTGGGAGCGTTTGGCCGAACCCGCCGCTAAGGAGATCTTCAACTCCCACCTCCGGGAGAGCTTCACCCAGATTCCGAGGGAGGCTGGAGACATTGAGTCGGAGTGGACCATGTTTTCCACCTCCATTGTCGATGCAGCTGTCCAAAGCTGCGGCCGCAAGGCCTCTGGTGCCTGTCGTGGCGGCAATCCCCGGACCCGGTGGTGGACACCGGAGGTCAGGGATGCCGTCAAGCTGAAGAAGGAGTCCTATCGGGCCTGGTTGGCTTGTGGGACTCCTGAGGCAGCTGATAGGTATCGGCAGGCCAAGCGTGCTGCAGCGAAGGCAGTTGTAGAGGCAAAAACTCGGGCCTGGGAGGAGTTTGGGGAGGCCATGGAGGAGGACTATCGGTCAGCCTCAAAGAGATTCTGGCAAACCGTCCGGCGCCTCAGGAGGGGGAAGCAGTACTCTGCCAACACTGTATTCAGTGGGGGTGGGGAGCTGTTGACCTCGACTGAGGGGGTGGTTGGACGGTGGAAAGAGTACTTTGAGGGTCTCCTCAATCCCACCAACACGCCTTCTATTATGGAAGCGGAGGCTGATGACTCAGTGGTGGACTCGTTCATCACCTGTGCTGAAGTTGCCGAGGTAGCCAAAAAGCTCCCCGGTGGCAAGGCACCGGGGGTGGATGAGATTCGCCCTGGGTACCTTAAGTCTCTGGATTGTGGGGCTGTCTTGGTTGACACGCCTCTGCAACATCGCGTGGCAATCGGGGGCAGTGCCGCTGGACTGGCAGACCGGGGTGGTGGTCCCTCTTTTTAAAAAGGGGGACCGGAGGGTGTGCTCCAACTACAGGGGGATCACACTCCTCAGCCTCCCTGGGAAAGTCTACGCCAGGGTACTGGAGAGGAGAATTAGACCCATAGTCGAACCTCGGATTAAGGAGGAGCAATGTGGTTTTCGTCCTGGCCGTGGAACGCTGGACCAGCTCTATACCCTCCGCAGGGTGCTGGAGGGTTCATGGGAGTTCGCCCAACCAGTCCACATGTGTTTTGTGGACTTGGAGAAGGCGTTCGACCGTGTCCCTCGCGGCATCTTGTGGGAGGTGCTCTGGGAGTATGGGGTCCGTGGCCCTCTGCTGAGGGCTGTTAGGTCCCTGTATGACCGGAGCAGGAGTCTGGTTCGCATTGCCGGCAGTAAGTCAGACCTGTTCCCAGTGCATGTTGGACTCCGGCAGGGCTGCCCTTTGTCACCGGTTCTGTTCATAATTTTTATGGACAGAATTTCTAGGCGCAGCGAGGGACCGGAGGGGATCTGGTTCGGGAACCATAGGATTTCATCTCTGCTTTTTGCGGATGATGTTGTCCTGTTGGCTTCATCGAGCCGGGACCTCCAGTGTGCACTGGGACGGTTTGCAGCCGAGTGTGAAGCGGCTGGGATGAGAATCAGCACCTCCAAGTCTGAGGCCATGGTTCTCGACCGGAAAAAGGTAGTTTGTCCTCTCTGGGGGGAGGAGAGCTCCTGCCCCAAGGGGAGGAGTTTGTGTAGCTCGGGGTCTCGTTCACGAGTGAGGGAAAAATGGAGCGGGAGATTGACAGACGGATCGGTGCAGCTTCCGCAGTAAGGCGGTCGCTGTACCGGTCTGTTGTGGTGAAGAAGGAGCTGAGCCGGAAGGCGAAGCTCTCGATTTACCGGTCAATCTACGTTCCTACCCTCACCTATGGTCATGAGCTTTGGGTAGTGACCGAAAGAATGAGATCGCGAATACAGGCGGCCGAAATGAGTTTCCTTCGAAGGGTGGCTGGGCGCTCCCTTAGAGATAGGGTGAGAAGCTCAGTCACCCGAGAGGAGCTCGGAGTAGAGCCGCTGCTCCTCCACATCGAGAGGAGCCAGCTGAGGTGGCTCGGGCATCTGGTTCGGATGCCTCCTGGATGCCTCCCTGGGGAGGTGTTCCGGGCATGTCCCACTGGGAGGAGGCCCCGGGGAAGACCCAGGACGCGGTGGAGAGACTATGTCTCTCGGCTGGCCTGGGAACGCCTCGGGATTCCCCCAGAGGAGCTGGAGGAAGTGTCTGGTGGGAGGGAAGTCTGGGTGTCCCTGCTTAGACTGCTGCCCCCGCGACCCGGCCCCGGATAAGCGGTGGAAGATGGATGGATGGATGGATCTATATATATCGTCGGTCCATAAGTAGGAATAGTAATTTGATAGTAAAGATGAGCAGCAGGGGCTAGTGAAGTCGATGAGCACAGGAGAGACTGCAGGTCAGTATGCAGGTCTTGAGACCTGCAAAGAGAGAGAGCGAGAGCGAGGCACAGAACTACAAGGAAGACAGTTAACACAGATTATGAGACGATATTACCCAGTGATCCAGACTAAGGAGAGTGGAGGAGAGGTCAGAGGGTGTTCAGAGGATCGTGTTTGTGCCCCCCGACAACGTAGAGCAAGAGAGACTTCACGGGCCGGACTGCAGGTCATCATCCAGGTCTTGAGACCAGTGTGAGCCAGACTAAGGAGAGAAAAGGAGAGGTTAGAGGGTGAGAGGGAAACTGCTCAGTGGATGTTTGTGCCCCCCGACAACGTAGGCCTAGAGCAGCATAGCTGTGCTACACACTAGGTCTAAGGCTAACTGTACGCCTTACTAAACAGAAAAGTTTTAAGTCTAGTCTTAAAGGTGGAGGCAGTGTCTGCCTCTCGGACCCAGATTGGTAACTGGTTCCATAATAGCGGTGCCTGATAGCTGAAAGCTCGTCCTCCCATTCTACTTTTATGAATCCTAGGAACTACTAGTAAACCTGCACTCAGAGATCTGAGTGTCCTATTAGGAACATATGGTACAATCAGGTCCTGCAGATACAACGGAGCAAGTCCATGAAGAGCCTTGTAGGTTAGAAGAAGGATCTTGAAGTGTATTCTTGAGTCCAGTGGGAGCCAGTGAAGAGACGCTAGGACAGGAGAGATATGATCCCTTTGGCTGCTTCCTGTCAGAACTCTAGCTGCTGCGTTCTGGATCAGCTGCAGACTGTTGATGGAGTAATGTGGACATCCTGACAATAAAGAGTTGCAGTAGTCCAGTCTTGAAGTGACAAAAGCATGGATGAGCTTTTCAGCATCACTCTGAGAGAGGATGCTCCTGATCTTAGTAATATTACGCAGGTGAAAGAAAGCGGTCCTGGAGACCTGCTTAATATGAGAGACAAACGACATGTCTTGATCAAAGATAACTCCAAGGTTCCTCACAGTCGTACTGGAGGCCAGAGTAATTCCATCCAGGGAGAGAGTATTATCTGATAAACTAGTTCTGAGATGTTTCGGTCCAAAAACAATGACCTCAGTCTTGTCCGAGTTTAATAGTAAAAAGTTGGAGGACATCCAGTCCTTTATGTCCTTTAGACACGCCTGTAGTCTGACTAGCGGCTCCGTTTCTTCAGGCTTCATGGATAAATACAGCTGGGTATCATCAGCATAACAATGAAAGTTTATGCCGTGCTTCTGGATGATGTATCCTAGAGGGAGCATGTAGAGGGTGAACAGGATCGGTCCGAGCACAGAACCCTGTGGAACACCGTGGTTAACCCTTGTACCTGTGGAAGACACATCGTTAGTGTGAACAAAATGAAATCTGTCAGATAAATATGATTTAAACCAGCGCAGTGCTGTTCCTGTAATCCTGATCTCGTGTTCCAATCTGTGTAGCAGGATGCGATGGTCTACGGTGTCGAAGGCAGCACTGAGATCCAGTAGAACGAGTACAGAGACGAGACCCCGGTCCGATGCCATGAGGAGGTCATTGGTGACTTTAAGCAGTGCTGTTTCTGTGCTGTGATGGGCTCTGAAACCAGACTGGAAAGCATCAAACAGACTGTTACTACACAGGTGGTCGTTTAGCTGACTTACAACAGCTCTTTCGAGTAGTTTGGAGATAAAGGTGAGGTTGGAGATCGGTCTGTAGTTTCCTAGGACGTCCGGGTCCAGTGAAGGTTTTTTAAGTATCGGAATGATCACAGCAGTTTTAAAAGCCTGTGGTACATATCCTGTTTCCAGAGACAAGTTGATCTGTCCTAATATAGAGTCTCCGATCAGAGGAATAGCATCCTTGAGGAGCTGTGAAGGGATCGGATCCAGAAGACAGGTAGTAGGTTTAGACTTGCTGATGCTGGTGGTCAGCTCAGGGAGGCCGATGGGCGCGAAGCAGTCCAGAGTTAGATCAGGATCCATTTCCAGAAGTGGCGGTGTATCCTCAGCGGTCACAGAGAGATTGTGGTTGATTTGTCCTCTAATAGTGGTGATTTTATCAGTGAAGAAGCTCATGAAGTCTTCACTACTAAGAGCTGCAGGAATGCGAGGCTCCACAGAGCTGTGGCTCTTTGTCAGCCTGGCCACGGCGTTAAAGAGAAAGCGCGGGTTGTTCTTGTTTTCTTCTATTAGTGATGAATAGTAGGCTGTCCTGGCTTTACGAAGGGCCTTCTTATACGTCAGCAGACTGTCTCTCCAGATCCTCCGGGAGTCATCTGATTTAGAGGACTGCCACATCCTCTCCATCCTACGTGTAATCCGTTTCAGTGATCGGATGTTTGAGTTGTACCACGGAGCTAGCCTCTTCTGGTTTGTAGTTTTCTTCTTCTTCAGTGGAGCAATCCTGTTTAAGACTGAGTGTAGTGTGTCTGCAGTGTTGTTGACAAAGCGGTCCAGCTCTGCAGGAGTAACATTTAAGTTGGTACCCCCGTCAGTACTTGGGATTGGGGAGTACTGGTAGGATTGCTGTCCTAAACTGCTTTACGGCGTCTTCAGACAGACATCTGCTGTAGTAGACCTTTTCCTCAGGTGCTGGTAGGTCTGAAAGAGAGAAGTCAAAAGTTATTAATGAGTGATCTGAAAGAACAGGATTTTGAGACCACACTAGCAGGTTCTCAGCTTCCAGGCCGTAGGTGAGAACCAGGTCGAGGGTGTGACTGTGACAGTGTGGGTTCATTTACTAACTGAGAGAACCCAACTGAATCCAAGAGTGAGTTGAAGGCAATCTTCAGACTGTCGGAGTCGACGTCCATATGAATGTTAAAGTCACCCACTATAATGACTTTATCTGTGCTAAGCACTAAACTTGATAAGAAGTCTGAAAACTCCGGCAGGAACTCTGAATAAGCAGCAGCAGGTGGACGATACACTACGACGAGTAAAACAAATTCTGACTTCTTCCAGCTTCCGTGAGACAGGCTGAGAGTGAGACTCTCAAAAGAAGTATGAGTAGACTTAGGTTTAGGATTCATCTGAAGACTGGAGCGGTAGATTGCTGCCACTCCTCCTCCGCGACCTGTAACTCTAGGAACATGACAGTTAATATAACAGGACGGAGTTGATTCATTTAAAGCAACATATTCTTCATCCTGTAACCAAGTCTCAGTGAGACAAAGTATATCAGTGTGATGATCAACAATTAAATCATTAACTAAGAGCGACTTAGAGTGGAGGGATCGTATGTTAAACAATCCACACCTGAGTGTTCTGTTACCTTGTTCTATGTGTTTGTGTGTTAGTGTGTATTTTTATGAGGTTATTATGATTAATATATCTTAACTTGTGTGCTTGATGAACTGTGGGAGGACGTGTGACCGTCACCACTTCAATAACATTATTAAGCTTAGTGTTTCTATGTGTATTGTGTTTAATGTGTTTCTAACTGAGGGCGGCAGTCCTCCAGAAGCAGCAGAGAGGTGTGTAGGACAGCGACTCTGCCTGGCCTCGACCCTGGGTTGTCAGGTTGGTCTAATAAACTTGGCTATGTTGCTAGAAATCAGAGCTGCACCACCCTGGGTGGGATGGATGCCGTCTCTCCTAATAAGGCCAGGTTTCCCCCAGAAAGTTTCCCAGTTATCTATAAAGGCCACGTTATTTTCTGGACACCACCATGACAGCCAGCGACGGAGCGAGGACATGCGGCTAAACATGTCATCACTGGTCAGATTCGGGAGGGGACCAGAGAACGCTACGGAGTCCGACATGGTTTTAGCTAAATTACACACCGACTCAATATTAACTTTAGTGACCTCTGACTGGCGAAGCCGGGTGTCATTAACACCGACGTGAATTATAATCCTACTGTATTTATGCTTATCTCTCGCCAGCAGCTTCAGGCTACCCTCTATGTCGCCCGCTCTGGCCCCCGGGATGCACTTACCTATAGCCGCTGGTGTCGGCTTTACATGCCGCAGAACAGAGTCGCCAATAACCAGGGTCGGCTTCTCAGCGGGTGTGTCGCCGAGTGGGGAAAAACGGTTCGATAACAGCATCATTTCTTTAGTTTAATCGTCACAATTTAGTGCATGCTGTACTGTAGATGTGCTACATCAATGAGCCTACTTAACCAAAGTCTCAAGTACTTACTTTCAATTTCCAAGAGTTTAAATCGAGACAATTGGACTCAAGGATTGTTTTTTACATATACGTGAAAAATTACCCAAGTACAGTAACAAAGTACAAATACTTAGTTACTTTCCACCACTGTGGACAGTCTTTAGAGAGTACATATTTCTATGATGAATTTGATTGTGTTGTACAGGTTTTTTATATTTCCTTAAGATAATATTTTCATATGTGTGTTCCACATTATTTAAATAAAGGTTGCTTATTAATCATCACTGTACATGTCTTTGTGTTTGGGGCGGCATTTCTATAGAATCTAGTAGCCCGTAGGGCCCCAGTGTTACCTTCTCGCCTAGGGCCCCTATAGTGTCAAGCAATGGCTCTGTTCAAGAGTTAACAAGACACAGGTGACAACAATCAAACCCTTTGCAGTGCGCAGTGCAGACTTTGCAGTGCGGACTTTGCAGTGCACAGTGCGGACCAGTGCAGCCTTTGCAGTGTGCAGTGCGGCCTTTGCAGTGCGGACTCTGCAGTGTGCAGTGCGGCCTTTGCAGTGCGCAGTGCGGACTTTGCAGTGTACCCTTTGCAGTGCGCAGTGCGGACTTTGCAGTGCACCCTTTGCAGTGCAGACTGCAAAGGGTGCACTGCACATGCAAAGTCCGCACTGTCATGAGCCAGGGTCTTGGCTCATTGTTTATTATATTGTTTATTTTGTTATTTAGTTTTCAGTGTTTGTCCTCTTTCTCTGCTCCTCCTCAGTCCTTCCCTCTCTCCTTCTCTTCCTCCCTCCTCTTTCTCTACTCCTCCTCAGTCCTTCCCTCTCCTTCTGTTCCTCCTCCCTCCTGTTCTCTGCTCCTCAGTCCTTCCCTCTCTCTCCTCTAGCCTCCTCCCTGATTATCAGCTCCTCCCTAATTGTGTTCACCTGTGTCGTCTCTCCTCTTTTTAAGCCCTGTGCCTTCCCTTGGTCTTTGTCAGTTTTCCCTTGTGATTCCCCGTGTGCACCCCTGTGTGTACTCCCTTGTGATCCACCTCGTGATCCACCTCTTCGTCCTTCTTCTTCCTCCGTGTTTCCTCATGTTTCCCCGATCATCCTCAGGTTTGGTTTGGTTTATTCTTTTGTGTTTATTTTGTACTTTTTACCTTTTGTCTGGCACTGTTTCCAGTAGCCCTCCTTTCGTTTACCTGCTCCTCTGGACTGCTTTTGTTATTTAGCTTTGAATAAAGCTCCTTTTGTTGAACATTATTTTTGTCTGCGCCTGGGTCCTACCCCACACGTCACATAACACGCACTGCGCACTGCAAAGGCCGCACTGCACACTGCAAAGGCTGCACTGGTCCGCACTGCACGAGCCGATATTTTGTGGTGGAGTTAGTGCGGCCCGCACATTTTTCTCACACGCACTTATTTACTGAGTCCGCACTGCGCACTGCAAAGTCCGCACTGCACACTGCAAAGGCTGCACTGGTCCGCACTGTGCACTGCAAAGTCCGCACTGCAAAGGCTGCACTGGTCCTATTTTTACTACTTTTACTATTAAACTCGGACAAGACTGAGGTCATTGTTTTTGGACCGAAACATCTCAGAACTAGTTTATCAGATAATACTTTCTCTCGGATGGAATTACTCTGGCCTCCAGTACGACTGTGAGGAACCTTGGAGTTATCTTTGATCAAGACATGTCGTTTGTCTCTCATATTAAGCAGGTCTCCAAGACCGCTTTCTTCTGAGGAGGCAAAGGATAAAACGTCCCAGCACATTTCAAACCCAGTTTCACCCTGAGGCAGAGACTGCTTCACCTTAAGGACAAAACACCTGGGAAAGGCAGATCTCAAGGTACTACAATAGTCAGAATGATTCATCATGTGGTGACCAGATGAAAAGTCTCATCTCTGGCTCAAGACTTGTTGAGATAGCATAGACAGACACACTCTGAGTCTGTCCACATCAGTGTCAGTGAAGATTTCAGATCGTTTATTAAGTGTTCATCCTTGAGCTTTTCCAAACTTGTTGTGGACAGCACACTTTTCGTGTCAGGATGGCCGAGCGGTCCAAGGCGCTGTGTTCAGGTCGCAGTCTCCACTGGAGGCGTGGGTTCAAATCCCACTCCTGACAGTTCTGTTCATTTCATCTGGAGGGAAAAATAAGTAATCATTTAAATAATTTATCCTCTGGAGGGGAAATAACTAATCATTTAAGACATTGACTGACTTAGATTCTAACCCAGACCACAGAAGCCAATTGGATGATTTCATCTGATATGATGAGACATTAAATCAAACCTACAGGGGTTCTTCCTGTTTTTTTTTGCCACTGTTGCCCTTAAGGAGGTTCAGTCTCTGGCTCTGATTGGATGACGTCACAGGCTGCTGTCAGGTTAGGGATTTAAGTCCGGAATTTTGTCTACCATTCTGGAATCCTGTCTACCATTCTGGCATGGATGGATGTCTATTCTGGTATGCTGCCGCTCGTTCTAGATTTCTGCCTTTCAATCTGGAATGATTTCTTTCAATCTGGAATGCTTTTCATTCCAGAATGCTGTCTTGCTGACTTTTGTCCCGGAATGTTGCCTTCCATGTCGGAATGCTGACTTCCATGACGTCACAGGCCGCTGTCGGGTTAGGGGTTTAATTCCGGAATTTTGTCTACCATTCCGGAATCCTGCCTATTATTCTGGAGTGGGTGGATGTCTATTATGGTATGCTGCCACTCATTCTAGATTTCTGCCTTTCATTTGGGAATACTTTCTTTTATTCTGGAATACTTTTCATTCCAGAATGCTGTCTTGCTGACTTCTGTTACGGAATACTGACCTCTGTTCCAGAATACTGACTGTTATTCGGGAATTCTGTTATGCCGATGTTTGTCCCGGAATGTTGCCTTCCATTCTGGAATGGTAACTTCCATTCCAGAATACTGGACCTCATCTCAGGGCATCACAATAGTCAGAATGATTCATTATGTGGTGACCATGAATGCAGATGAAAACTCTCATCTCTGGCTCAAGACTTGTTGAGATAGCACAGAGACACTCTCAGTCTGTCCACATCAGTGTCAGTGAAGATTTCAGATTGTTTAAATAGAGAAGCAAGAAAACAAGTCAGCCTTATCTTTCACAAAAACACATGACAATAACATGTGAGAAAGAGAGTTTTATGTTCAGTGCTGCCCCTGCTTGTTGGGACAATTGTAGAGCACCTTCCTAATAAAGTAAACAGCGTAGAATGGACAGTGAAGGCTTGTAGTCTCAAACGACCATGTGATCGTGAACACAGCCGGCTTGGAAGCAATTCAACTTGTGCCATGTTGGCACGTGAGTACTTGCTCAGCTGTCGGCAACTTTCTGTGATAGCTGTCTGTCAAACGGAGACTTGGGTCGGCACAGATTTACCTGCGAATGAAATGGAAAACAAGTAAAGGAGCACCAACACCAAACTGGACAGGACAAACTGGACAAGACCATGCACTCATGGACAGAACCAACCTGGGTCGTCAGACTCTTCATCGTTACCTTTTGCCGGTTGTTGTGGCCGAGTGGTTAAGGCGATGGACTAGAAATCCATTGGGGTTTCCCCGCGCAGGTTCAAATCCTGCCAACAACGGTTCTTTTCATCTCCAAGATCACTTTATGCCCCTCCATCGTTTACACTTAACAAGTCTGATGTGTTAACAACAAGCTCTATGAAAAAGGTCATCTTGACCAGTCAGAGTGCTGCCATTTATATTGACTGTCTGAGGACCAAACCCTGGCACAGTCCATCTGACACTTCCAAAAACTATCATTTTAAAAACGCTGGACCGAGAGCAACTGGTGTGCAGTGAGGAGGCAAAGGATAAAACGTCCCAGCACATTTCAAACCCAGTTTCACCCTGAGGC